>NC_080764.1:52119455-52421047 GCF_020826845.1 Diceros bicornis minor | reverse complement strand
AATGTGCTTGCTTGCAGCAACGTGCTATATGTTCTGAATGCCCGAATTGGGAATCTGTGTCAAAACTTTGTTAGGAATTATGTGATCCTTACTAGTTGGAAGTAAGGGAGATGGGGCATGAAGTTATTTCTAGGAGTTGGACACATACCAAGTTTAGCTCAGTTCTGGGCATCTTGAAATACCTATACAAACTTGTTCCTACATAGTAACTTGCAACTTTGAATGAGAATGTGCTTGCTTGCAGCAACGTGCTATATGTTCTGAATGCCCGAATAGGGAATCTGTGTCAAAACTTTGTTAGGAATTATGTGATCCTTACTAGCTGGAAGTAAGGGAGATGGGGCATGAAGTTATTTCTAGGAGTTGGACACATACCAAGTTTAGCTCAGTTCTGGGCATCTTTGACATACCTACACAAACTTGTTCCTACATAGTAACTTGCAACTTTGAATGAGAATGTGCTTGCTTACAGCAACGTGCTATATGTTCTGAATGCCCGAATTGGGAATCTGTGTCAAAACTTTGTTAGGAATTATGTGATCCTTACTAGCTGGAAGTAAGGGAGATGGGGCATGAAGTTATTTCTAGGAGTTGGACACATACCAAGTTTAGCTCAGTTCTGGGCATCTTTGAAATACCTATACAAACTTGTTCCTACATAGTAACTTGCAACTTTGAATGAGAATGTGCTTGCTTACAGCAACGTGCTATATGTTCTGAAGGCCCGAATTGGGAATCTGTGTCAAAACTTTGTTAGGAATTATGTGATCCTTACTAGCTGGAAGTAAGGGAGATGGGGCATGAAGTTATTTCTAGGAGTTGGACACATACCAAGTTTAGCTCAGTTCTGGGCATCTTTGAAATACCTATACAAACTTGTTCCTACATAGTAACTTGCAACTTTGAATGAGAATGTGCTTGCTTACAGCAACGTGCTATATGTTCTGAATGCCCGAATTGGGAATCTGTGTCAAAACTTTGTTAGGAATTATGTGATCCTTACTAGCTGGAAGTAAGGGAGATGGGGCATGAAGTTATTTCTAGGAGTTGGACACATACCAAGTTTAGCTCAGTTCTGGGCATCTTTGAAATACCTATACAAACTTGTTCCTACATAGTAACTTGCAACTTTGAATGAGAATGTGCTTGCTTACAGCAACGTGCTATATGTTCTGAATGCCCGAATTGGGAATCTGTGTCAAAACTTTGTTAGGAATTATGTGATCCTTACTAGCTGGAAGTAAGGGAGATGGGGCATGAAGTTATTTCTAGGAGTTGGACACATACCAAGTTTAGCTCAGTTCTGGGCATCTTTGAAATACCTATACAAACTTGTTCCTACCTAGTAACTTGCATCTTTGAATGAGAATCTGCTTGCTTACAGCAACGTGGTATATGTTCTGAATGCCCGAATTGGGAATCTGTGTCAAAACTTTGTTAGGAATTATGTGATCCTTACTAGCTGGAAGTAAGGGAGATGGGGCATGAAGTTATTTCTAGGAGTTGGAGACATACCAAGTTTAGCTCAGTTCTGGGCATCTTTGAAATACCTATACAAACTTGTTCCTACATAGTAACTTGCATCTTTGAATGAGAATCTGCTTGCTTACAGCAACGTGCTATATGTTCTGAATGCCCGAATTGGGAATCTGTGTCAAAACTTTGTTAGGAATTATGTGATCCTTACTAGCTGGAAGTAAGGGTGATGGGGCATGAAGTTATTTCTTGGAGTTGGAGACATACCAAGTTTAGCTCAGTTCTGGGCATCTTTGAAATACCTATACAAACTTGTTCCTACATAGTAACTTGCAACTTTGAATGAGAATGTGCTTGCTTGCAGCAACGTGCTATATGTTCTGAATGCCCGAATAGGGAATCTGTGTCAAAACTTTGTTAGGAATTATGTGATCCTTACTAGCTGGAAGTAAGGGAGATGGGGCATGAAGTTATTTCTAGGAGTTGGACACATACCAAGTTTAGCTCAGTTCTGGGCATCTTTGAAATACCTATACAAACTTGTTCCTTCATAGTAACTTGCAACTTTGAATGAAAATGTGGTTGCTTACAGCAACGTGCTATATGTTCTGAATGCCCGAATTGGGAATCTGTGTCAAAACTTTGTTAGGAATTATGTGATCCTTACTAGCTGGAAGTAAGGGAGATGGTGCATGAAGTTATTTCTAGGAGTTGGACACATACCAAGTTTAGCTCAGTTCTGGGCATCTTTGAAATACCTATACAAACTTGTTCCTACCTAGTAACTTGCATCTTTGAATGAGAATGTGCTTGCTTACAGCAACGTGCTATATGTTCTGAATGCCCGAATTGGGAATCTGTGTCAAAACTTTGTTAGGAATTATGTGATCCTTACTAGCTGGAAGTAAGGGAGATGGGGCATGAAGTTATTTCTAGGAGTTGGACACATACCAAGTTTAGCTCAGTTCTGGGCATCTTTGAAATACCTATACAAACTTGTTCCTACATAGTAACTTGCATCTTTGAATGAAAATGTGCTTGCTTACAGCAACGTGCTATATGTTCTGAATGCCCGAATTGGGAATCTGTGTCAAAACTTTGTTAGGAATTATGTGATCCTTACTAGCTGGAAGTAAGGGAGATGGGGCATGAAGTTATTTCTAGGAGTTGGACACATACCAAGTTTAGCTCAGTTCTGGGCATCTTTGAAATACCTATACAAACTTGTTCCTACATAGTAACTTGCAACTTTGAATGAGAATGTGCTTGCTTACAGCAACGTGCTATATGTTCTGAATGCCCGAATTGGGAATCTGTGTCAAAACTTTGTTAGCAATTATGTGATCCTTACTAGCTGGAAGTAAGGGAGATGGGGCATGAAGTTATTTCTAGGAGTTGGACACATACCAAGTTTAGCTCAGTTCTGGGCATCTTTGAAATACCTATACAAACTTGTTCCTACCTAGTAACTTGCATCTTTGAATGAGAATCTGCTTGCTTACAGCAACGTGGTATATGTTCTGAATGCCCGAATTGGGAATCTGTGTCAAAACTTTGTTAGGAATTATGTGATCCTTACTAGCTGGAAGTAAGGGAGATGGGGCATGAAGTTATTTCTAGGAGTTGGACACATACCAAGTTTAGCTCAGTTCTGGGCATCTTTGAAATACCTATACAAACTTGTTCCTACATAGTAACTTGCAACTTTGAATGAAAATGTGCTTGCTTACAGCAACGTGCTATATGTTCTGAATGCCCGAATTGGGAATCTGTGTCAAAACTTTGTTAGGAATTATGTGATCCTTACTAGCTGGAATTAAGGGAGATGGAGCATGAAGTTATTTCTAGGAGTTGGACACATACCAAGTTTAGCTCAGTTCTGGGCATCTTTGAAATACCTATACAAACTTGTTCCTTCATAGTAACTTGCAACTTTGAATGAGAATGTGCTTGCTTGCAGCAACGTGCTATATGTTCTGAATGCCCGAATAGGGAATCTGTGTCAAAACTTTGTTAGGAATTATGTGATCCTTACTAGCTGGAGGTAAGGGAGATGGAGCATGAAGTTATTTCTAGGAGTTGGACACATACCAAGTTTAGCTCAGTTCTGGGCATCTTTGAAATACCTATACAAACTTGTTCCTTCATAGTAACTTGCAACTTTGAATGAGAATGTGCTTGCTTACAGCAACGTGCTATATGTTCTGAATGCCCGAATTGGGAATCTGTGTCAAAACTTTGTTAGGAATTATGTGATCCTTACTAGCTGGAAGTAAGGGAGATGGAGCATGAAGTTATTTCTAGGAGTTGGACACATACCAAGTTTAGCTCAGTTCTGGGCATCTTTGAAATACCTATACAAACTTGTTCCTTCATAGTAACTTGCAACTTTGAATGAAAATGTGCTTGCTTACAGCAACGTGCTATATGTTCTGAATGCCCGAATTGGGAATCTGTGTCAAAACTTTGTTAGGAATTATGTGATCCTTACTAGCTGGAAGTAAGGGAGATGGGGCATGAAGTTATTTCTAGGAGTTGGAGACATACCAAGTTTAGCTCAGTTCTGGGCATCTTTGAAATACCTATACAAACTTGTTCCTACATAGTAACTTGCATCTTTGAATGAGAATCTGCTTGCTTACAGCAACGTGCTATATGTTCTGAATGCCCGAATTGGGAATCTGTGTCAAAACTTTGTTAGGAATTATGTGATCCTTACTAGCTGGAAGTAAGGGTGATGGGGCATGAAGTTATTTCTTGGAGTTGGAGACATACCAAGTTTAGCTCAGTTCTGGGCATCTTTGAAATACCTATACAAACTTGTTCCTACATAGTAACTTGCAACTTTGAATGAGAATGTGCTTGCTTGCAGCAACGTGCTATATGTTCTGAATGCCCGAATAGGGAATCTGTGTCAAAACTTTGTTAGGAATTATGTGATCCTTACTAGCTGGAAGTAAGGGAGATGGGGCATGAAGTTATTTCTAGGAGTTGGACACATAACAAGTTTAGCTCAGTTCTGGGCATCTTTGAAATACCTATACAAACTTGTTCCTACATAGTAACTTGCAACTTTGAATGAGAATCTGCTTGCTTACAGCAACGTGCTATATGTTCTGAATGCCCGAATTGGGAATCTGTGTCAAAACTTTGTTAGGAATTATGTCATCCTTACTAGCTGGAAGTAAGGGAGATGGGGCATGAAGTTATTTCTAGGAGTTGGACACATACCAAGTTTAGCTCAGTTCTGGGCATCTTTGAAATACCTATACAAACTTGTTCCTACATAGTAACTTGCAACTTTGAATGAGAATGTGCTTGCTTACAGCAACGTGCTATATGTTCTGAATGCCCGAATTGGGAATCTGTGTCAAAACTTTGTTAGGAATTATGTGATCCTTACTAGCTGGAAGTATGGGAGATGGGGCATGAAGTTATTTCTAGGAGTTGGACACATACCAAGTTTAGCTCAGTTCTGGGCATCTTTGAAATACCTATAGAAACTTGTTCCTACATAGTAACTTGCATCTTTGAATGAGAATGTGCTTGCTTACAGCAACGTGCTATATGTTCTGAATGCCCGAATTGGGAATCTGTGTCAAAACTTTGTTAGGAATTATGTGATCCTTACTAGCTGGAAGTAAGGGAGAAGGGGCATGAAGTTATTTCTAGGAGTTGGACACATACCAAGTTTAGCTCAGTTCTGGGCATCTTTGAAATACCTATACAAACTTGTTCCTACATAGTAACTTGCATCTTTGAATGAGAATGTGCTTGCTTACAGCAACGTGCTATATGTTCTGAATGCCCGAATTGGGAATCTGTGTCAAAACTTTGTTAGGAATTATGTGATCCTTACTAGCTGGAAGTAAGGGAGATGGGGCATGAAGTTATTTCTAGGAGTTGGACACATACCAAGTTTAGCTCAGTTCTGGGCATCTTTGAAATACCTATACAAACTTGTTCCTACATAGTAACTTGCAACTTTGAATGAGAATGTGCTTGCATACAGCAACGTGCTATATGTTCTGAATGCCCGAATTGGGAATCTGTGTCAAAACTTTTTTAGGAATTATGTGATCCTTACTAGCTGGAAGTAAGGGAGATGGGGCATGAAGTTATTTCTAGGAGTTGGACACATACCAAGTTTAGCTCAGTTCTGGGCATCTTTGAAATACCTATACAAACTTGTTCCTACATAGTAACTTGCAACTTTGAATGAGAATGTGCTTGCTTACAGCAACGTGCTATATGTTCTGAATGCCCGAATTGGGAATCTGTGTCAAAACTTTGTTAGGAATTATGTGATCCTTACTAGTTGGAAGTAAGGGAGATGGGGCATGAAGTTATTTCTAGGAGTTGGACACATACCAAGTTTAGCTCAGTTCTGGGCATCTTTGAAACACCTATACAAACTTGTTCCTACATAGTAACTTGCAACTTTGAATGAGAATGTGCTTGCTTACAGCAACGTGCTATATGTTCTGAATGCCCGAATTGGGAATCTGTGTCAAAACTTTGTTAGGAATTATGTGATCCTTACTAGCTGGAAGTAAGGGAGATGGGGCATGAAGTTATTTCTAGGAGTTGGACACATACCAAGTTTAGCTCAGTTCTGGGCATCTTTGAAATACCTATACAAACTTGTTCCTACATAGTAACTTGCAACTTTGAATGAGAATGTGCTTGCTTACAGCAACGTGCTATATGTTCTGAATGCCCGAATTGGGAATCTGTGTCAAAACTTTTTTAGGAATTATGTGATCCTTACTAGCTGGAAGTAAGGGAGATGGGGCATGAAGTTATTTCTAGGAGTTGGACACATACCAAGTTTAGCTCAGTTCTGGGCATCTTTGAAATACCTATACAAACTTGTTCCTACATAGTAACTTGCAACTTTGAATGAGAATGTGCTTGCTTACAGCAACGTGCTATATGTTCTGAATGCCCGAATTGGGAATCTGTGTCAAAACTTTGTTAGGAATTATGTGATCCTTACTAGTTGGAAGTAAGGGAGATGGGGCATGAAGTTATTTCTAGGAGTTGGACACATACCAAGTTTAGCTCAGTTCTGGGCATCTTTGAAACACCTATACAAACTTGTTCCTACATAGTAACTTGCAACTTTGAATGAGAATGTGCTTGCTTACAGCAACGTGCTATATGTTCTGAATGCCCGAATTAGGAATCTGTGTCAAAACTTTGTTAGGAATTATGTGATCCTAACTAGCTGGAAGTAAGGGAGATGGGGCATGAAGTTATTTCTAGGAGTTGGACACATACCAAGTTTAGCTCAGTTCTGGGCATCTTTGAAATACCTATACAAACTTGTTCCTACATAGTAACTTGCAACTTTGAATGAGAATGTGCTTGCTTACAGCAACGTGCTATATGTTCTGAATGCCCGAATTGGGAACCTGTGTCAAAACTTTGTTAGGAATTATGTGATCCTTACTAGCTGGAAGTAAGGGAGATGGGGCATGAAGTTATTTCTAGGAGTTGGACACATACCAAGTTTAGCTCAGTTCTGGGCATCTTTGAAATACCTATACAAACTTGTTCCTACCTAGTAACTTGCATCTTTGAATGAGAATCTGCTTGCTTACAGCAACGTGGTATATGTTCTGAATGCCCGAATTGGGAATCTCTGTCAAATCTTTGTTAGGAATTATGTGATCCTTACTAGCTGGAAGTAAGGGAGATGGGGCATGAAGTTATTTCTAGGAGTTGGAGACATACCAAGTTTAGCTCAGTTCTGGGCATCTTTGAAATACCTATACAAACTTGTTCCTACATAGTAACTTGCATCTTTGAATGAGAATCTGCTTGCTTACAGCAACGTGCTATATGTTCTGAATGCCCGAATTGGGAATCTGTGTCAAAACTTTGTTAGGAATTATGTGATCCTTACTAGCTGGAAGTAAGGGTGATGGGGCATGAAGTTATTTCTTGGAGTTGGAGACATACCAAGTTTAGCTCAGTTCTGGGCATCTTTGAAATACCTATACAAACTTGTTCCTACATAGTAACTTGCAACTTTGAATGAGAATGTGCTTGCTTGCAGCAACGTGCTATATGTTCTGAATGCCCGAATAGGGAATCTGTGTCAAAACTTTGTTAGGAATTATGTGATCCTTACTAGCTGGAAGTAAGGGAGATGGAGCATGAAGTTATTTCTAGGAGTTGGACACATACCAAGTTTAGCTCAGTTCTGGGCATCTTTGAAATACCTATACAAACTTGTTCCTACATAGTAATTTGCAACTTTGAATGAGAATGTGCTTGCTTGCAGCAACGTGCTATATGTTCTGAATGCCCGAATAGGGAATCTGTGTCAAAACTTTGTTAGGAATTATGTGATCCTTACTAGCTGGAAGTAAGGGAGATGGGGCATGAAGTTATTTCTAGGAGTTGGACACATAACAAGTTTAGCTCAGTTCTGGGCATCTTTGAATTACCTATACAAACTTGTTCCTACATAGTAACTTGCAACTTTGAATGAGAATCTGCTTGCTTACAGCAACGTGCTATATGTTCTGAATGCCCGAATTGGGAATCTGTGTCAAAACTTTGTTAGGAATTATGACATCCTTACTAGCTGGAAGTAAGGGAGATGGGGCATGAAGTTATTTCTAGGAGTTGGACACATACCAAGTTTAGCTCAGTTCTGGGCATCTTTGAAATACCTATACAAACTTGTTCCTACATAGTAACTTGCATCTTTGAATGAGAATCTGCTTGCTTACAGCAACGTGCTATATGTTCTGAATGCCCGAATTGGGAATCTGTGTCAAAACTTTGTTAGGAATTATGTGATCCTTACTAGCTGGAAGTAAGGGAGATGGGGCATGAAGTTATTTCTAGGAGTTGGACACATACCAAGTTTAGCTCAGTTCTGGGCATCTTTGAAATACCTATACAAACTTGTTCCTACATAGTAACTTGCATCTTTGAATGAGAATGTGCTTGCTTACAGCAACGTGCTATATGTTCTGAATGCCCGAATTGGGAATCTGTGTCAAAACTTTGTTAGGAATTATGTGATCCTTACTAGCTGGAAGTAAGGGTGATGGGGCATGAAGTTATTTCTAGGAGTTGGACACATACCAAGTTTAGCTCAGTTCTGGGCATCTTTGAAATACCTATACAAACTTGTTCCTACATAGTAACTTGCAACTTTGAATGAGAATGTGCTTGCTTGCAGCAACGTGCTATATGTTCTGAATGCCCGAATAGGGAATCTGTGTCAAAACTTTGTTAGGAATTATGTGATCCTTACTAGCTGGAAGTAAGGGTGATGGAGCATGAAGTTATTTCTAGGAGTTGGACACATACCAAGTTTAGCTCAGTTCTGGGCATCTTTGAAATACCTATACAAACTTGTTCCTACATAGTAACTTGCAACTTTGAATGAGAATGTGCTTGCTTGCAGCAACGTGCTATATGTTCTGAATGCCCGAATAGGGAATCTGTGTCAAAACTTTGTTAGGAATTATGTGATCCTTACTAGCTGGAAGTAAGGGAGATGGAGCATGAAGTTATTTCTAGGAGTTGGACACATACCAAGTTTAGCTCAGTTCTGGGCATCTTTGAAATACCTATACAAACTTGTTCCTACATAGTAACTTGCATCTTTGAATGAGAATGTGCTTGCTTGCAGCAACGTGCTATATGTTCTGAATGCCCGAATAGGGAATCTGTGTCAAAACTTTGTTAGGAATTATGTGATCCTTACTAGCTGGAAGTAAGGGTGATGGGGCATGAAGTTATTTCTTGGAGTTGGAGACATACCAAGTTTAGCTCAGTTCTGGGCATCTTTGAAATACCTATACAAACTTGTTCCTACATAGTAACTTGCAACTTTGAATGAGAATGTGCTTGCTTGCAGCAACGTGCTATATGTTCTGAATGCCCGAATAGGGAATCTGTGTCAAAACTTTGTTAGGAATTATGTGATCCTTACTAGCTGGAAGTAAGGGAGATGGAGCATGAAGTTATTTCTAGGAGTTGGACACATACCAAGTTTAGCTCAGTTCTGGGCATCTTTGAAATACCTATACAAACTTGTTCCTACATAGTAACTTGCAACTTTGAATGAAAATGTGCTTGGTTACAGCAACGTGCTATATGTTCTGAATGCCCGAATTGGGAATCTGTGTCAAAACTTTGTTAGGAATTATGTGATCCTTACTAGCTGGAAGTAAGGGTGATGGGGCATGAAGTTATTTCTAGGAGTTGGACACATACCAAGTTTAGCTCAGTTCTGGGCATCTTTGAAATACCTATACAAACTTGTTCCTACCTAGTAACTTGCATCTTTGAATGAGAATGTGCTTGCTTACAGCAACGTGCTATATGTTCTGAATGCCCGAATTGGGAATCTGTGTCAAAACTTTGTTAGGAATTATGTGATCCTTACTAGCTGGAAGTAAGGGTGATGGGGCATGAAGCTATTTCTTGGAGTTGGAGACATACCAAGTTTAGCTCAGTTCTGGGCATCTTTGAAATACCTATACAAACTTGTTCCTACATAGTAACTTGCAACTTTGAATGAGAATGTGCTTGCTTGCAGCAACGTGCTATATGTTCTGAATGCCCGAATAGGGAATCTGTGTCAAAACTTTGTTAGGAATTATGTGATCCTTACTAGCTGGAAGTAAGGGAGATGGAGCATGAAGTTATTTCTAGGAGTTGGAGACATACAACGTTTAGCTCAGTTCTGGGCATCTTTGAAATACCTATACAAACTTGTTCCTTCATAGTAACTTGCAACTTTGAATGAGAATGTGCTTGCTTGCAGCAACGTGCTATATGTTCTGAATGCCCGAATAGGGAATCTGTGTCAAAACTTTGTTAGGAATTATGTGATCCTTACTAGCTGGAAGTAAGGGAGATGGAGCATGAAGTTATTTCTAGGAGTTGGACACATACCAAGTTTAGCTCAGTTCTGGGCATCTTTGAAATACCTATACAAACTTGTCCCTACATAGTAAATTGCAACTTTGAATGAGAATGTGCTTGCTTACAGCAACGTGCTATATGTTCTGAATGCCCGAATTGGGAATCTGTGTCAAAACTTTGTTAGGAATTATGTGATCCTTACTAGCTGGAAGTAAGGGAGATGGGGCATGAAGTTATTTCTAGGAGTTGGACACATACCAAGTTTAGCTCAGTTCTGGGCATCTTTGAAATACCTATACAAACTTGTTCCTACATAGTAACTTGCAACTTTGAATGAGAATGTGCTTGCTTACAGCAACGTGCTATATGTTCTGAATGCCCGAATTGGGAATCTGTGTCAAAACTTTGTTAGGAATTATGTGATCCTTACTAGCTGGAAGTAAGGGAGATGGGGCATGAAGTTATTTCTAGGAGTTGGACACATACCAAGTTTAGCTCAGTTCTGGGCATCTTTGAAATACCTATACAAACTTGTTCCTACATAGTAACTTGCAACTTTGAATGAGAATGTGCTTGCTTGCAGCAACGTGCTATATGTTCTGAATGCCCGAATAGGGAATCTGTGTCAAAACTTTGTTAGGAATTATGTGATCCTTACTAGCTGGAAGTAAGGGAGATGGAGCATGAAGTTATTTCTAGGAGTTGGACACATACCAAGTTTAGCTCAGTTCTGGGCATCTTTGAAATACCTATACAAACTTGTTCCTTCATAGTAACTTGCAACTTTGAATGAAAATGTGCTTGCTTACAGCAACGTGCTATATGTTCTGAATGCCCGAATTGGCAATCTGTGTCAAAACTTTGTTAGGAATTATGTGATCCTTACTAGCTGGAAGTAAGGGAGATGGGGCATGAAGTTATTTCTAGGAGTTGGACACATACCAAGTTTAGCTCAGTTCTGGGCATCTTTGAAATACCTATACAAACTTGTTCCTACATAGTAACTTGCATCTTTGAATGAGAATGTGCTTGCTTACAGCAACGTGCTATATGTTCTGAATGCCCGAATTGGCAATCTGTGTCAAAACTTTGTTAGGAATTATGTGATCCTTACTAGCTGGAAGTAAGGGAGATGGGGCATGAAGTTATTTCCAGGAGTTGGACACATACCAAGTTTAGCTCAGTTCTGGGCATCTTTGAAATACCTATACAAACTTGTTCCTACATAGTAACTTGCATCTTTGAATGAGAATGTGCTTGCTTACAGCAACGTGCTATATGTTCTGAATGCCCGAATTGGGAATCTGTGTCAAAACTTTGTTAGGAATTATGTGATCCTTACTAGCTGGAAGTAAGGGTGATGGGGCATGAAGTTATTTCTTGGAGTTGGAGACATACCAAGTTTAGCTCAGTTCTGGGCATCTTTGAAATACCTATACAAACTTGTTCCTACCTAGTAACTTGCATCTTTGAATGAGAATCTGCTTGCTTGAAGCAACGTGCTATATGTTCTGAATGCCCGAATAGGGAATCTGTGTCAAAACTTTGTTAGGAATTATGTGATCCTTACTAGCTGGAAGTAAGGGAGATGGAGCATGAAGTTATTTCTAGGAGTTGGACACATACCAAGTTTAGCTCAGTTCTGGGCATCTTTGAAATACCTATACAAACTTGTTCCTACCTAGTAACTTGCATCTTTGAATGAGAATCTGCTTGCTTACAGCAACGTGGTATATGTTCTGAATGCCCGAATTGGGAATCTGTGTCAAAACTTTGTTAGGAATTATGTGATCCTTACTAGCTGGAAGTAAGGGTGATGGGGCATGAAGTTATTTCTAGGAGTTGGACACATACCAAGTTTAGCTCAGTTCTGGGCATCTTTGAAATACCTATACAAACTTGTTCCTACCTAGTAACTTGCATCTTTGAATGAGAATGTGCTTGCTTGAAGCAACGTGCTATATGTTCTGAATGCCCGAATAGGGAATCTGTGTCAAAACTTTGTTAGGAATTATGTGATCCTTACTAGCTGGAAGTAAGGGAGATGGAGCATGAAGTTATTTCTAGGAGTTGGACACATACCAAGTTTAGCTCAGTTCTGGGCATCTTTGAAATACCTATAGAAACTTGTTCCTTCATAGTAACTTGCAACTTTGAATGAGAATGTGCTTGCTTGCAGCAACGTGCTATATGTTCTGAATGCCCGAATAGGGAATCTGTGTCAAAACTTTGTTAGGAATTATGTGATCCTTACTAGCTGGAAGTAAGGGAGATGGGGCATGAAGTTATTTCTAGGAGTTGGACACATACCAAGTTTAGCTCAGTTCTGGGCATCTTTGAAATACCTATACAAACTTGTCCCTACATAGTAAATTGCAACTTTGAATGAGAATGTGCTTGCTTACAGCAACGTGCTATATGTTCTGAATGCCCGAATTGGGAATCTGTGTCAAAAATTTGTTAGGAATTATGTGATCCTTACTAGCTGGAAGTAAGGGAGATGGGGCATGAAGTTATTTCTAGGAGTTGGACACATACCAAGTTTAGCTCAGTTCTGGGCATCTTTGAAATACCTATACAAACTTGTTCCTACATAGTAACTTGCAACTTTGAATGAGAATGTGCTTGCTTACAGCAACGTGCTATATGTTCTGAATGCCCGAATTGGGAATCTGTGTCAAAACTTTGTTAGGAATTATGTGATCCTTACTAGCTGGAAGTAAGGGAGATGGGGCATGAAGTTATTTCTAGGAGTTGGACACATACCAAGTTTAGCTCAGTTCTGGGCATCTTTGAAATACCTATACAAACTTGTTCCTACATAGTAACTTGCAACTTTGAATGAGAATGTGCTTGCTTGCAGCAACGTGCTATATGTTCTGAATGCCCGAATAGGGAATCTGTGTCAAAACTTTGTTAGGAATTATGTGATCCTTACTAGCTGGAAGTAAGGGAGATGGAGCATGAAGTTATTTCTAGGAGTTGGACACATACCAAGTTTAGCTCAGTTCTGGGCATCTTTGAAATACCTATACAAACTTGTTCCTTCATAGTAACTTGCAACTTTGAATGAAAATGTGCTTGCTTACAGCAACGTGCTATATGTTCTGAATGCCCGAATTGGCAATCTGTGTCAAAACTTTGTTAGGAATTATGTGATCCTTACTAGCTGGAAGTAAGGGAGATGGGGCATGAAGTTATTTCTAGGAGTTGGACACATACCAAGTTTAGCTCAGTTCTGGGCATCTTTGAAATACCTATACAAACTTGTTCCTACATAGTAACTTGCATCTTTGAATGAGAATGTGCTTGCTTACAGCAACGTGCTATATGTTCTGAATGCCCGAATTGGCAATCTGTGTCAAAACTTTGTTAGGAATTATGTGATCCTTACTAGCTGGAAGTAAGGGAGATGGGGCATGAAGTTATTTCTAGGAGTTGGACACATACCAAGTTTAGCTCAGTTTTGGGCATCTTTGAAATACCTATACAAACTTGTCCCTACATAGTAAATTGCAACTTTGAATGAGAATGTGCTTGCTTACAGCAACGTGCTATATGTTCTGAATGCCCGAATTGGGAATCTGTGTCAAAACTTTGTTAGGAATTATGTGATCCTTACTAGCTGGAAGTACGGGAGATGGGGCATGAAGTTATTTCTTGGAGTTGGAGACATACCAAGTTTAGCTCAGTTCTGGGCATCTTTGAAATACCTATACAAACTTGTTCCTACATAGTAACTTGCAACTTTGAATGAGAATGTGCTTGCTTGCAGCAACGTGCTATATGTTCTGAATGCCCGAATAGGGAATCTGTGTCAAAACTTTGTTAGGAATTATGTGATCCTTACTAGCTGGAAGTAAGGGAGATGGAGCATGAAGTTATTTCTAGGAGTTGGAGACATACAACGTTTAGCTCAGTTCTGGGCATCTTTGAAATACCTATACAAACTTGTTCCTTCATAGTAACTTGCAACTTTGAATGAGAATGTGCTTGCTTGCAGCAACGTGCTATATGTTCTGAATGCCCGAATAGGGAATCTGTGTCAAAACTTTGTTAGGAATTATGTGATCCTTACTAGCTGGAAGTAAGGGAGATGGAGCATGAAGTTATTTCTAGGAGTTGGACACATACCAAGTTTAGCTCAGTTCTGGGCATCTTTGAAATACCTATAGAAACTTGTTCCTTCATAGTAACTTGCAACTTTGAATGAGAATGTGCTTGCTTGCAGCAACGTGCTATATGTTCTGAATGCCCGAATAGGGAATCTGTGTCAAAACTTTGTTAGGAATTATGTGATCCTTACTAGCTGGAAGTAAGGGAGATGGGGCATGAAGTTATTTCTAGGAGTTGGACACATACCAAGTTTAGCTCAGTTCTGGGCATCTTTGAAATACCTATACAAACTTGTTCCTACATAGTAACTTGCAACTTTGAATGAGAATGTGCTTGCTTACAGCAACGTGCTATATGTTCTGAATGCCCGAATTGGGAATCTGTGTCAAAACTTTGTTAGGAATTATGTGATCCTTACTAGCTGGAAGTAAGGGAGATGGGGCATGAAGTTATTTCTAGGAGTTGGACACATACCAAGTTTAGCTCAGTTCTGGGCATCTTTGAAATACCTATACAAAGTTGTTCCTACATAGTAACTTGCAACTTTGAATGAGAATGTGCTTGCTTGCAGCAACGTGCTATATGTTCTGAATGCCCGAATAGGGAATCTGTGTCAAAACTTTGTTAGGAATTATGTGATCCTTACTAGCTGGAAGTAAGGGAGATGGAGCATGAAGTTATTTCTAGGAGTTGGACACATACCAAGTTTAGCTCAGTTCTGGGCATCTTTGAAATACCTATACAAACTTGTTCCTTCATAGTAACTTGCAACTTTGAATGAAAATGTGCTTGCTTACAGCAACGTGCTATATGTTCTGAATGCCCGAATTGGCAATCTGTGTCAAAACTTTGTTAGGAATTATGTGATCCTTACTAGCTGGAAGTAAGGGAGATGGGGCATGAAGTTATTTCTAGGAGTTGGACACATACCAAGTTTAGCTCAGTTCTGGGCATCTTTGAAATACCTATACAAACTTGTTCCTACATAGTAACTTGCATCTTTGAATGAGAATGTGCTTGCTTACAGCAACGTGCTATATGTTCTGAATGCCCGAATTGGCAATCTGTGTCAAAACTTTGTTAGGAATTATGTGATCCTTACTAGCTGGAAGTAAGGGAGATGGGGCATGAAGTTATTTCCAGGAGTTGGACACATACCAAGTTTAGCTCAGTTCTGGGCATCTTTGAAATACCTATACAAACTTGTTCCTACATAGTAACTTGCATCTTTGAATGAGAATGTGCTTGCTTACAGCAACGTGCTATATGTTCTGAATGCCCGAATTGGGAATCTGTGTCAAAACTTTGTTAGGAATTATGTGATCCTTACTAGCTGGAAGTAAGGGTGATGGGGCATGAAGTTATTTCTTGGAGTTGGAGACATACCAAGTTTAGCTCAGTTCTGGGCATCTTTGAAATACCTATACAAACTTGTTCCTACCTAGTAACTTGCATCTTTGAATGAGAATCTGCTTGCTTGAAGCAACGTGCTATATGTTCTGAATGCCCGAATAGGGAATCTGTGTCAAAACTTTGTTAGGAATTATGTGATCCTTACTAGCTGGAAGTAAGGGAGATGGAGCGTGAAGTTATTTCTAGGAGTTGGACACATACCAAGTTTAGCTCAGTTCTGGGCATCTTTGAAATACCTATACAAACTTGTTCCTACCTAGTAACTTGCATCTTTGAATGAGAATCTGCTTGCTTACAGCAACGTGGTATATGTTCTGAATGCCCGAATTGGGAATCTGTGTCAAAACTTTGTTAGGAATTATGTGATCCTTACTAGCTGGAAGTAAGGGAGATGGGGCATGAAGTTATTTCTTGGAGTTGGAGACATACCAAGTTTAGCTCAGTTCTGGGCATCTTTGAAATACCTATACAAACTTGTTCCTACATAGTAACTTGCATCTTTGAATGAGAATGTGCTTGCTTGCAGCAACGTGCTATATGTTCTGAATGCCCGAATAGGGAATCTGTGTCAAAACTTTGTTAGGAATTATGTGATCCTTACTAGCTGGAAGTAAGGGTGATGGGGCATGAAGTTATTTCTTGGAGGTGGAGACATACCAAGTTTAGCTCAGTTCTGGGCATCTTTGAAATACCTATACAAACTTGTTCCTACATAGTAACTTGCAACTTTGAATGAGAATGTGCTTGCTTGCAGCAACGTGCTATATGTTCTGAATGCCCGAATAGGGAATCTGTGTCAAAACTTTGTTAGGAATTATGTGATCCTTACTAGCTGGAAGTAAGGGAGATGGAGCATGAAGTTATTTCTAGGAGTTGGACACATACCAAGTTTAGCTCAGTTCTGGGCATCTTTGAAATACCTATACAAACTTGTTCCTACATAGTAACTTGCAACTTTGAATGAGAATGTGCTTGGTTACAGCAACGTGCTATATGTTCTGAATGCCCGAATTGGGAATCTGTGTGAAACTTTGTTAGGAATTATGTGATCCTTACTAGCTGGAAGTAAGGGTGATGGGGCATGAAGTTATTTCTAGGAGTTGGACACATACCAAGTTTAGCTCAGTTCTGGGCATCTTTGAAATACCTATACAAACTTGTTCCTACCTAGTAACTTGCATCTTTGAATGAGAATGTGCTTGCTTACAGCAACGTGCTATATGTTCTGAATGCCCGAATTGGGAATCTGTGTCAAAACTTTGTTAGGAATTATGTGATCCTTACTAGCTGGAAGTAAGGGTGATGGGGCATGAAGTTATTTCTTGGAGTTGGAGACATACCAAGTTTAGCTCAGTTCTGGGCATCTTTGAAATACCTATACAAACTTGTTCCTACATAGTAACTTGCAACTTTGAATGAGAATGTGCTTGCTTGCAGCAACGTGCTATATGTTCTGAATGCCCGAATAGGGAATCTGTGTCAAAACTTTGTTAGGAATTATGTGATCCTTACTAGCTGGAAGTAAGGGAGATGGAGCATGAAGTTATTTCTAGGAGTTGGACACATACCAAGTTTAGCTCAGTTCTGGGCATCTTTGAAATACCTATACAAACTTGTTCCTTCATAGTAACTTGCAACTTTGAATGAGAATGTGCTTGCTTGCAGCAACGTGCTATATGTTCTGAATGCCCGAATAGGGAATCTGTGTCAAAACTTTGTTAGGAATTATGTGATCCTTACTAGCTGGAAGTAAGGGAGATGGAGCATGAAGTTATTTCTAGGAGTTGGACACATACCAAGTTTAGCTCAGTTCTGGGCATCTTTGAAATACCTATACAAACTTGTTCCTTCATAGTAACTTGCAACTTTGAATGAGAATGTGCTTGCTTGCAGCAACGTGCTATATGTTCTGAATGCCCGAATAGGGAATCTGTGTCAAAACTTTGTTAGGAATTATGTGATCCTTACTAGCTGGAAGTAAGGGAGATGGGGCATGAAGTTATTTCTAGGAGTTGGACACATACCAAGTTTAGCTCAGTTCTGGGCATCTTTGAAATACCTATACAAACTTGTCCCTACATAGTAAATTGCAACTTTGAATGAGAATGTGCTTGCTTACAGCAACGTGCTATATGTTCTGAATGCCCGAATTGGGAATCTGTGTCAAAACTTTGTTAGGAATTATGTGATCCTTACTAGCTGGAAGTAAGGGAGATGGGGCATGAAGTTATTTCTAGGAGTTGGACACATACCAAGTTTAGCTCAGTTCTGGGCATCTTTGAAATACCTATACAAACTTGTTCCTACATAGTAACTTGCAACTTTGAATGAGAATGTGCTTGCTTACAGCAACGTGCTATATGTTCTGAATGCCCGAATTGGGAATCTGTGTCAAAACTTTGTTAGGAATTATGTGATCCTTACTAGCTGGAAGTAAGGGAGATGGGGCATGAAGTTATTTCTAGGAGTTGGACACATACCAAGTTTAGCTCAGTTCTGGGCATCTTTGAAATACCTATACAAACTTGTTCCTACATAGTAACTTGCAACTTTGAATGAGAATGTGCTTGCTTACAGCAACGTGCTATATGTTCTGAATGCCCGAATTGGGAATCTGTGTCAAAACTTTGTTAGGAATTATGTGATCCTTACTAGCTGGAAGTAAGGGAGATGGGGCATGAAGTTATTTCTAGGAGTTGGACACATACCAAGTTTAGCTCAGTTCTGGGCATCTTTGAAATACCTATACAAAGTTGTTCCTACATAGTAACTTGCAACTATGAATGAGAATGTGCTTGCTTGCAGCAACGTGCTATATGTTCTGAATGCCCGAATAGGGAATCTGTGTCAAAACTTTGTTAGGAATTATGTGATCCTTACTAGCTGGAAGTAAGGGAGATGGAGCATGAAGTTATTTCTAGGAGTTGGACACATACCAAGTTTAGCTCAGTTCTGGGCATCTTTGAAATACCTATACAAACTTGTTCCTTCATAGTAACTTGCAACTTTGAATGAAAATGTGCTTGCTTACAGCAACGTGCTATATGTTCTGAAGGCCCGAATTGGGAATCTGTGTCAAAACTTTGTTAGGAATTATGTGATCCTTACTAGCTGGAAGTAAGTGAGATGGGGCATGAAGTTATTTCTAGGAGTTGGACACATACCAAGTTTAGCTCAGTTCTGGGCATCTTTGAAATACCTATACAAACTTGTTCCTACCTAGTAACTTGCATCTTTGAATGAGAATGTGCTTGCTTACAGCAACGTGCTATATGTTCTGAATGCCCGAATTGGGAATCTGTGTCAAAACTTTGTTAGGAATTATGTGATCCTTACTAGCTGGAAGTAAGGGAGATGGGGAATGAAGTTATTTCTAGGAGTTGGACACATACCAAGTTTAGCTCAGTTCTGGGCATCTTTGAAATACCTATACAAACTTGTTCCTACATAGTAACTTGCATCTTTGAATGAGAATCTGCTTGCTTACAGCAACGTGCTATATGTTCTGAATGCCCGAATTGGGAATCTGTGTCAAAACTTTGTTAGGAATTATGTGATCCTTACTAGCTGGAAGTAAGGGAGATGGGGCATGAAGTTATTTCTAGGAGTTGGACACATACCAAGTTTAGCTCAGTTCTGGGCATCTTTGAAATACATATACAAACTTGTTCCTACCTAGTAACTTGCAACTTTGAATGAAAATGTGCTTGCTTACAGCAACGTGCTATATGTTCTGAATGCCCGAATTGGGAATCTGTGTCAAAACTTTGTTAGGAATTATGTGATCCTTACTAGCTGGAAGTAAGGGAGATGGGGCATGAAGTTATTTCTAGGAGTTGGACACATACCAAGTTTAGCTCAGTTCTGGGCATCTTTGAAATACCTATACAAACTTGTTCCTACATAGTAACTTGCAACTTTGAATGAGAATCTGCTTGCTTACAGCAACGTGCTATATGTTCTGAATGCCCGAATTGGGAATCTGTGTCAAAACTTTGTTAGGAATTATGTGATCCTTACTAGCTGGAAGTAAGGGAGATGGGGCATGAAGTTATTTCTAGGAGTTGGACACATACCAAGTTTAGCTCAGTTCTGGGCATCTTTGAAATACCTATACAAAGTTGTTCCTACATAGTAACTTGCAACTTTGAATGAGAATGTGCTTGCTTGCAGCAACGTGCTATATGTTCTGAATGCCCGAATAGGGAATCTGTGTCAAAACTTTGTTAGGAATTATGTGATCCTTACTAGCTGGAAGTAAGGGAGATGGAGCATGAAGTTATTTCTAGGAGTTGGACACATACCAAGTTTAGCTCAGTTCTGGGCATCTTTGAAATACCTATACAAACTTGTTCCTTCATAGTAACTTGCAACTTTGAATGAGAATGTGCTTGCTTGCAGCAACGTGCTATATGTTCTGAATGCCCGAATAGGGAATCTGTGTCAAAACTTTGTTAGGAATTATGTGATCCTTACTAGCTGGAAGTAAGGGAGATGGAGCATGAAGTTATTTCTAGGAGTAGGACACATACCAAGTTTAGCTCAGTTCTGGGCATCTTTGAAATACCTATACAAACTTGTTCCTTCATAGTAACTTGCAACTTTGAATGAGAATGTGCTTGCTTGCAGCAACGTGCTATATGTTCTGAATGCCCGAATAGGGAATCTGTGTCAAAACTTTGTTAGGAATTATGTGATCCTTACTAGCTGGAAGTAAGGGAGATGGGGCATGAAGTTATTTCTAGGAGTTGGACACATACCAAGTTTAGCTCAGTTCTGGGCATCTTTGAAATACCTATACAAACTTGTCCCTACATAGTAAATTGCAACTTTGAATGAGAATGTGCTTGCTTACAGCAACGTGCTATATGTTCTGAATGCCCGAATTGGGAATCTGTGTCAAAACTTTGTTAGGAATTATGTGATCCTTACTAGCTGGAAGTAAGGGAGATGGGGCATGAAGTTATTTCTAGGAGTTGGACACATACCAAGTTTAGCTCAGTTCTGGGCATCTTTGAAATACCTATACAAACTTGTTCCTACATAGTAACTTGCAACTTTGAATGAGAATGTGCTTGCTTACAGCAACGTGCTATATGTTCTGAATGCCCGAATTGGGAATCTGTGTCAAAACTTTGTTAGGAATTATGTGATCCTTACTAGCTGGAAGTAAGGGAGATGGGGCATGAAGTTATTTCTAGGAGTTGGACACATACCAAGTTTAGCTCAGTTCTGGGCATCTTTGAAATACCTATACAAACTTGTTCCTACATAGTAACTTGCAACTTTGAATGAGAATGTGCTTGCTTACAGCAACGTGCTATATGTTCTGAATGCCCGAATTGGGAATCTGTGTCAAAACTTTGTTAGGAATTATGTGATCCTTACTAGCTGGAAGTAAGGGAGATGGGGCATGAAGTTATTTCTAGGAGTTGGACACATACCAAGTTTAGCTCAGTTCTGGGCATCTTTGAAATACCTATACAAAGTTGTTCCTACATAGTAACTTGCAACTTTGAATGAGAATGTGCTTGCTTGCAGCAACGTGCTATATGTTCTGAATGCCCGAATAGGGAATCTGTGTCAAAACTTTGTTAGGAATTATGTGATCCTTACTAGCTGGAAGTAAGGGAGATGGAGCATGAAGTTATTTCTAGGAGTTGGACACATACCAAGTTTAGCTCAGTTCTGGGCATCTTTGAAATACCTATACAAACTTGTTCCTTCATAGTAACTTGCAACTTTGAATGAAAATGTGCTTGCTTACAGCAACGTGCTATATGTTCTGAATGCCCGAATTGGGAATCTGTGTCAAAACTTTGTTAGGAATTATGTGATCCTTACTAGCTGGAAGTAAGGGTGATGGGGCATGAAGTTATTTCTTGGAGTTGGAGACATACCAAGTTTAGCTCAGTTCTGGGCATCTTTGAAATACCTATACAAACTTGTTCCTACCTAGTAACTTGCATCTTTGAATGAGAATCTGCTTGCTTGAAGCAACGTGCTATATGTTCTGAATGCCCGAATAGGGAATCTGTGTCAAAACTTTGTTAGGAATTATGTGATCCTTACTAGCTGGAAGTAAGGGAGATGGAGCGTGAAGTTATTTCTAGGAGTTGGACACATACCAAGTTTAGCTCAGTTCTGGGCATCTTTGAAATACCTATACAAACTTGTTCCTACCTAGTAACTTGCATCTTTGAATGAGAATCTGCTTGCTTACAGCAACGTGGTATATGTTCTGAATGCCCGAATTGGGAATCTGTGTCAAAACTTTGTTAGGAATTATGTGATCCTTACTAGCTGGAAGTAAGGGAGATGGGGCATGAAGTTATTTCTTGGAGTTGGAGACATACCAAGTTTAGCTCAGTTCTGGGCATCTTTGAAATACCTATACAAACTTGTTCCTACATAGTAACTTGCATCTTTGAATGAGAATGTGCTTGCTTGCAGCAACGTGCTATATGTTCTGAATGCCCGAATAGGGAATCTGTGTCAAAACTTTGTTAGGAATTATGTGATCCTTACTAGCTGGAAGTAAGGGTGATGGGGCATGAAGTTATTTCTTGGAGGTGGAGACATACCAAGTTTAGCTCAGTTCTGGGCATCTTTGAAATACCTATACAAACTTGTTCCTACATAGTAACTTGCAACTTTGAATGAGAATGTGCTTGCTTGCAGCAACGTGCTATATGTTCTGAATGCCCGAATAGGGAATCTGTGTCAAAACTTTGTTAGGAATTATGTGATCCTTACTAGCTGGAAGTAAGGGAGATGGAGCATGAAGTTATTTCTAGGAGTTGGACACATACCAAGTTTAGCTCAGTTCTGGGCATCTTTGAAATACCTATACAAACTTGTTCCTACATAGTAACTTGCAACTTTGAATGAGAATGTGCTTGGTTACAGCAACGTGCTATATGTTCTGAATGCCCGAATTGGGAATCTGTGTGAAACTTTGTTAGGAATTATGTGATCCTTACTAGCTGGAAGTAAGGGTGATGGGGCATGAAGTTATTTCTAGGAGTTGGACACATACCAAGTTTAGCTCAGTTCTGGGCATCTTTGAAATACCTATACAAACTTGTTCCTACCTAGTAACTTGCATCTTTGAATGAGAATGTGCTTGCTTACAGCAACGTGCTATATGTTCTGAATGCCCGAATTGGGAATCTGTGTCAAAACTTTGTTAGGAATTATGTGATCCTTACTAGCTGGAAGTAAGGGTGATGGGGCATGAAGTTATTTCTTGGAGTTGGAGACATACCAAGTTTAGCTCAGTTCTGGGCATCTTTGAAATACCTATACAAACTTGTTCCTACATAGTAACTTGCAACTTTGAATGAGAATGTGCTTGCTTGCAGCAACGTGCTATATGTTCTGAATGCCCGAATAGGGAATCTGTGTCAAAACTTTGTTAGGAATTATGTGATCCTTACTAGCTGGAAGTAAGGGAGATGGAGCATGAAGTTATTTCTAGGAGTTGGACACATACCAAGTTTAGCTCAGTTCTGGGCATCTTTGAAATACCTATACAAACTTGTTCCTTCATAGTAACTTGCAACTTTGAATGAGAATGTGCTTGCTTGCAGCAACGTGCTATATGTTCTGAATGCCCGAATAGGGAATCTGTGTCAAAACTTTGTTAGGAATTATGTGATCCTTACTAGCTGGAAGTAAGGGAGATGGAGCATGAAGTTATTTCTAGGAGTTGGACACATACCAAGTTTAGCTCAGTTCTGGGCATCTTTGAAATACCTATACAAACTTGTTCCTTCATAGTAACTTGCAACTTTGAATGAGAATGTGCTTGCTTGCAGCAACGTGCTATATGTTCTGAATGCCCGAATAGGGAATCTGTGTCAAAACTTTGTTAGGAATTATGTGATCCTTACTAGCTGGAAGTAAGGGAGATGGGGCATGAAGTTATTTCTAGGAGTTGGACACATACCAAGTTTAGCTCAGTTCTGGGCATCTTTGAAATACCTATACAAACTTGTCCCTACATAGTAAATTGCAACTTTGAATGAGAATGTGCTTGCTTACAGCAACGTGCTATATGTTCTGAATGCCCGAATTGGGAATCTGTGTCAAAACTTTGTTAGGAATTATGTGATCCTTACTAGCTGGAAGTAAGGGAGATGGGGCATGAAGTTATTTCTAGGAGTTGGACACATACCAAGTTTAGCTCAGTTCTGGGCATCTTTGAAATACCTATACAAACTTGTTCCTACATAGTAACTTGCAACTTTGAATGAGAATGTGCTTGCTTACAGCAACGTGCTATATGTTCTGAATGCCCGAATTGGGAATCTGTGTCAAAACTTTGTTAGGAATTATGTGATCCTTACTAGCTGGAAGTAAGGGAGATGGGGCATGAAGTTATTTCTAGGAGTTGGACACATACCAAGTTTAGCTCAGTTCTGGGCATCTTTGAAATACCTATACAAACTTGTTCCTACATAGTAACTTGCAACTTTGAATGAGAATGTGCTTGCTTACAGCAACGTGCTATATGTTCTGAATGCCCGAATTGGGAATCTGTGTCAAAACTTTGTTAGGAATTATGTGATCCTTACTAGCTGGAAGTAAGGGAGATGGGGCATGAAGTTATTTCTAGGAGTTGGACACATACCAAGTTTAGCTCAGTTCTGGGCATCTTTGAAATACCTATACAAAGTTGTTCCTACATAGTAACTTGCAACTATGAATGAGAATGTGCTTGCTTGCAGCAACGTGCTATATGTTCTGAATGCCCGAATAGGGAATCTGTGTCAAAACTTTGTTAGGAATTATGTGATCCTTACTAGCTGGAAGTAAGGGAGATGGAGCATGAAGTTATTTCTAGGAGTTGGACACATACCAAGTTTAGCTCAGTTCTGGGCATCTTTGAAATACCTATACAAACTTGTTCCTTCATAGTAACTTGCAACTTTGAATGAAAATGTGCTTGCTTACAGCAACGTGCTATATGTTCTGAAGGCCCGAATTGGGAATCTGTGTCAAAACTTTGTTAGGAATTATGTGATCCTTACTAGCTGGAAGTAAGTGAGATGGGGCATGAAGTTATTTCTAGGAGTTGGACACATACCAAGTTTAGCTCAGTTCTGGGCATCTTTGAAATACCTATACAAACTTGTTCCTACCTAGTAACTTGCATCTTTGAATGAGAATGTGCTTGCTTACAGCAACGTGCTATATGTTCTGAATGCCCGAATTGGGAATCTGTGTCAAAACTTTGTTAGGAATTATGTGATCCTTACTAGCTGGAAGTAAGGGAGATGGGGAATGAAGTTATTTCTAGGAGTTGGACACATACCAAGTTTAGCTCAGTTCTGGGCATCTTTGAAATACCTATACAAACTTGTTCCTACATAGTAACTTGCATCTTTGAATGAGAATCTGCTTGCTTACAGCAACGTGCTATATGTTCTGAATGCCCGAATTGGGAATCTGTGTCAAAACTTTGTTAGGAATTATGTGATCCTTACTAGCTGGAAGTAAGGGAGATGGGGCATGAAGTTATTTCTAGGAGTTGGACACATACCAAGTTTAGCTCAGTTCTGGGCATCTTTGAAATACATATACAAACTTGTTCCTACCTAGTAACTTGCAACTTTGAATGAAAATGTGCTTGCTTACAGCAACGTGCTATATGTTCTGAATGCCCGAATTGGGAATCTGTGTCAAAACTTTGTTAGGAATTATGTGATCCTTACTAGCTGGAAGTAAGGGAGATGGGGCATGAAGTTATTTCTAGGAGTTGGACACATACCAAGTTTAGCTCAGTTCTGGGCATCTTTGAAATACCTATACAAACTTGTTCCTACATAGTAACTTGCAACTTTGAATGAGAATCTGCTTGCTTACAGCAACGTGCTATATGTTCTGAATGCCCGAATTGGGAATCTGTGTCAAAACTTTGTTAGGAATTATGTGATCCTTACTAGCTGGAAGTAAGGGAGATGGGGCATGAAGTTATTTCTAGGAGTTGGACACATACCAAGTTTAGCTCAGTTCTGGGCATCTTTGAAATACCTATACAAAGTTGTTCCTACATAGTAACTTGCAACTTTGAATGAGAATGTGCTTGCTTGCAGCAACGTGCTATATGTTCTGAATGCCCGAATAGGGAATCTGTGTCAAAACTTTGTTAGGAATTATGTGATCCTTACTAGCTGGAAGTAAGGGAGATGGAGCATGAAGTTATTTCTAGGAGTTGGACACATACCAAGTTTAGCTCAGTTCTGGGCATCTTTGAAATACCTATACAAACTTGTTCCTTCATAGTAACTTGCAACTTTGAATGAGAATGTGCTTGCTTGCAGCAACGTGCTATATGTTCTGAATGCCCGAATAGGGAATCTGTGTCAAAACTTTGTTAGGAATTATGTGATCCTTACTAGCTGGAAGTAAGGGAGATGGAGCATGAAGTTATTTCTAGGAGTAGGACACATACCAAGTTTAGCTCAGTTCTGGGCATCTTTGAAATACCTATACAAACTTGTTCCTTCATAGTAACTTGCAACTTTGAATGAGAATGTGCTTGCTTGCAGCAACGTGCTATATGTTCTGAATGCCCGAATAGGGAATCTGTGTCAAAACTTTGTTAGGAATTATGTGATCCTTACTAGCTGGAAGTAAGGGAGATGGGGCATGAAGTTATTTCTAGGAGTTGGACACATACCAAGTTTAGCTCAGTTCTGGGCATCTTTGAAATACCTATACAAACTTGTCCCTACATAGTAAATTGCAACTTTGAATGAGAATGTGCTTGCTTACAGCAACGTGCTATATGTTCTGAATGCCCGAATTGGGAATCTGTGTCAAAACTTTGTTAGGAATTATGTGATCCTTACTAGCTGGAAGTAAGGGAGATGGGGCATGAAGTTATTTCTAGGAGTTGGACACATACCAAGTTTAGCTCAGTTCTGGGCATCTTTGAAATACCTATACAAACTTGTTCCTACATAGTAACTTGCAACTTTGAATGAGAATGTGCTTGCTTACAGCAACGTGCTATATGTTCTGAATGCCCGAATTGGGAATCTGTGTCAAAACTTTGTTAGGAATTATGTGATCCTTACTAGCTGGAAGTAAGGGAGATGGGGCATGAAGTTATTTCTAGGAGTTGGACACATACCAAGTTTAGCTCAGTTCTGGGCATCTTTGAAATACCTATACAAACTTGTTCCTACATAGTAACTTGCAACTTTGAATGAGAATGTGCTTGCTTACAGCAACGTGCTATATGTTCTGAATGCCCGAATTGGGAATCTGTGTCAAAACTTTGTTAGGAATTATGTGATCCTTACTAGCTGGAAGTAAGGGAGATGGGGCATGAAGTTATTTCTAGGAGTTGGACACATACCAAGTTTAGCTCAGTTCTGGGCATCTTTGAAATACCTATACAAAGTTGTTCCTACATAGTAACTTGCAACTTTGAATGAGAATGTGCTTGCTTGCAGCAACGTGCTATATGTTCTGAATGCCCGAATAGGGAATCTGTGTCAAAACTTTGTTAGGAATTATGTGATCCTTACTAGCTGGAAGTAAGGGAGATGGAGCGTGAAGTTATTTCTAGGAGTTGGACACATACCAAGTTTAGCTCAGTTCTGGGCATCTTTGAAATACCTATACAAACTTGTTCCTTCATAGTAACTTGCAACTTTGAATGAAAATGTGCTTGCTTACAGCAACGTGCTATATGTTCTGAATGCCCGAATTGGGAATCTGTGTCAAAACTTTGTTAGGAATTATGTGATCCTTACTAGCTGGAAGTAAGTGAGATGGGGCATGAAGTTATTTCTAGGAGTTGGACACATACCAAGTTTAGCTCAGTTCTGGGCATCTTTGAAATACCTATACAAACTTGTTCCTACCTAGTAACTTGCATCTTTGAATGAGAATGTGCTTGCTTACAGCAACGTGCTATATGTTCTGAATGCCCGAATTGGGAATCTGTGTCAAAACTTTGTTAGGAATTATGTGATCCTTACTAGCTGGAAGTAAGGGAGATGGGGCATGAAGTTATTTCTAGGAGTTGGACACATACCAAGTTTAGCTCAGTTCTGGGCATCTTTGAAATACCTATACAAACTTGTTCCTACATAGTAACTTGCAACTTTGAATGAGAATCTGCTTGCTTACAGCAACGTGCTATATGTTCTGAATGCCCGAATTGGGAATCTGTGTCAAAACTTTGTTAGGAATTATGTGATCCTGACTAGCTGGAAGTAAGGGAGATGGGGCATGAAGTTATTTCTAGGAGTTGGACACATACCAAGTTTAGCTCAGTTCTGGGCATCTTTGAAATACCTATACAAACTTGTTCCTACATAGTAACTTGCAACTTTGAATGAGAATGTGCTTGCTTACAGCAACGTGCTATATGTTCTGAATGCCCGAATTGGGAATCTGTGTCAAAACTTTGTTAGGAATTATGTGATCCTTACTAGCTGGAAGTAAGGGAGATGGGGCATGAAGTTATTTCTAGGAGTTGGACACATACCAAGTTTAGCTCAGTTCTGGGCATCTTTGAAATACCTATACAAAGTTGTTCCTACATAGTAACTTGCAACTTTGAATGAGAATGTGCTTGCTTGCAGCAACGTGCTATATGTTCTGAATGCCCGAATAGGGAATCTGTGTCAAAACTTTGTTAGGAATTATGTGATCCTTACTAGCTGGAAGTAAGGGAGATGGAGCATGAAGTTATTTCTAGGAGTTGGACACATACCAAGTTTAGCTCAGTTCTGGGCATCTTTGAAATACCTATACAAACTTGTTCCTTCATAGTAACTTGCAACTTTGAATGAAAATGTGCTTGCTTACAGCAACGTGCTATATGTTCTGAATGCCCGAATTGGGAATCTGTGTCAAAACTTTGTTAGGAATTATGTGATCCTTACTAGCTGGAAGTAAGGGAGATGGGGCATGAAGTTATTTCTAGGAGTTGGACACATACCAAGTTTAGCTCAGTTCTGGGCATCTTTGAAATACCTATACAAACTTGTTCCTACCTAGTAACTTGCATCTTTGAATGAGAATGTGCTTGCTTACAGCAACGTGCTATATGTTCTGAATGCCCGAATTGGGAATCTGTGTCAAAACTTTGTTAGGAATTATGTGATCCTTACTAGCTGGAAGTAAGGGAGATGGGGAATGAAGTTATTTCTAGGAGTTGGACACATACCAAGTTTAGCTCAGTTCTGGGCATCTTTGAAATACCTATACAAACTTGTTCCTACCTAGTAACTTGCATCTTTGAATGAGAATCTGCTTGCTTACAGCAACGTTTTATATGTTCTGAATGCCCGAATTGGGAATCTGTGTCAAAACTTTGTTAGGAATTATGTGATCCTTACTAGCTGGAAGTAAGGGAGATGGGGCATGAAGTTATTTCTAGGAGTTGGACACATACCAAGTTTAGCTCAGTTCTGGGCATCTTTGAAATACCTATACAAACTTGTTCCTACCTAGTAACTTGCAACTTTTAATGAAAATGTGCTTGCTTACAGCAACGTGCTATATGTTCTGAATGCCCGAATTGGGAATCTGTGTCAAAACTTTATTAGGAATTATGTGATCCTTACTAGCTGGAAGTAAGGGAGATGGGGCATGAAGTTATTTCTAGGAGTTGGACACATACCAAGTTTAGCTCAGTTCTGGGCATCTTTGAAATACCTATACAAACTTGTTCCTACCTAGTAACTTGCATCTTTGAATGAGAATCTGCTTGCTTACAGCAACGTGGTATATGTTCTGAATGCCCGAATTGGGAATCTGTGTCAAAACTTTGTTAGGAATTATGTGATCCTTAATAGCTGGAAGTAAGGGAGATCGGGCATGAAGTTATTTCTAGGAGTTGGACACATACCAAGTTTAGCTCAGTTCTGGGCATCTTTGAAATACCTATACAAACTTGTTCCTACATAGTAACTTGCAACTTTGAATGAGAATGTGCTTGCTTGCAGCAACGTGCTATATGTTCTGAATGCCCGAATAGGGAATCTGTGTCAAAACTTTGTTAGGAATTATGTGATCCTTACTAGCTGGAAGTAAGGGTGATGGGGCATGAAGTTATTTCTTGGAGGTGGAGACATACCAAGTTTAGCTCAGTTCTGGGCATCTTTGAAATACCTATACAAACTTGTTCCTACATAGTAACTTGCAACTTTGAATGAGAATGTGCTTGCTTGCAGCAACGTGCTATATGTTCTGAATGCCCGAATAGGGAATCTGTGTCAAAACTTTGTTAGGAATTATGTGATCCTTACTAGCTGGAAGTAAGGGAGATGGAGCATGAAGTTATTTCTAGGAGTTGGACACATACCAAGTTTAGCTCAGTTCTGGGCATCTTTGAAATACCTATACAAACTTGTTCCTACATAGTAACTTGCAACTTTGAATGAAAATGTGCTTGGTTACAGCAACGTGCTATATGTTCTGAATGCCCGAATTGGGAATCTGTGTCAAAACTTTGTTAGGAATTATGTGATCCTTACTAGCTGGAAGTAAGGGTGATGGGGCATGAAGTTATTTCTAGGAGTTGGACACATACCAAGTTTAGCTCAGTTCTGGGCATCTTTGAAATACCTATACAAACTTGTTCCTACCTAGTAACTTGCATCTTTGAATGAGAATGTGCTTGCTTACAGCAACGTGCTATATGTTCTGAATGCCCGAATTGGGAATCTGTGTCAAAACTTTGTTAGGAATTATGTGATCCTTACTAGCTGGAAGTAAGGGTGATGGGGCATGAAGTTATTTCTTGGAGTTGGAGACATACCAAGTTTAGCTCAGTTCTGGGCATCTTTGAAATACCTATACAAACTTGTTCCTACATAGTAACTTGCAACTTTGAATGAGAATGTGCTTGCTTGCAGCAACGTGCTATATGTTCTGAATGCCCGAATAGGGAATCTGTGTCAAAACTTTGTTAGGAATTATGTGATCCTTACTAGCTGGAAGTAAGGGAGATGGAGCATGAAGTTATTTCTAGGAGTTGGACACATACCAAGTTTAGCTCAGTTCTGGGCATCTTTGAAATACCTATACAAACTTGTTCCTTCATAGTAACTTGCAACTTTGAATGAGAATGTGCTTGCTTGCAGCAACGTGCTATATGTTCTGAATGCCCGAATAGGGAATCTGTGTCAAAACTTTGTTAGGAATTATGTGATCCTTACTAGCTGGAAGTAAGGGAGATGGAGCATGAAGTTATTTCTAGGAGTTGGACACATACCAAGTTTAGCTCAGTTCTGGGCATCTTTGAAATACCTATACAAACTTGTTCCTTCATAGTAACTTGCAACTTTGAATGAGAATGTGCTTGCTTGCAGCAACGTGCTATATGTTCTGAATGCCCGAATAGGGAATCTGTGTCAAAACTTTGTTAGGAATTATGTGATCCTTACTAGCTGGAAGTAAGGGAGATGGGGCATGAAGTTATTTCTAGGAGTTGGACACATACCAAGTTTAGCTCAGTTCTGGGCATCTTTGAAATACCTATACAAACTTGTCCCTACATAGTAAATTGCAACTTTGAATGAGAATGTGCTTGCTTACAGCAACGTGCTATATGTTCTGAATGCCCGAATTGGGATTCTGTGTCAAAACTTTGTTAGGAATTATGTGATCCTTACTAGCTGGAAGTAAGGGAGATGGGGCATGAAGTTATTTCTAGGAGTTGGACACATACCAAGTTTAGCTCAGTTCTGGGCATCTTTGAAATACCTATACAAACTTGTTCCTACATAGTAACTTGCAACTTTGAATGAGAATGTGCTTGCTTACAGCAACGTGCTATATGTTCTGAATGCCCGAATTGGGAATCTGTGTCAAAACTTTGTTAGGAATTATGTGATCCTTACTAGCTGGAAGTAAGGGAGATGGGGCATGAAGTTATTTCTAGGAGTTGGACACATACCAAGTTTAGCTCAGTTCTGGGCATCTTTGAAATACCTATACAAACTTGTTCCTACATAGTAACTTGCAACTTTGAATGAGAATGTGCTTGCTTACAGCAACGTGCTATATGTTCTGAATGCCCGAATTGGGAATCTGTGTCAAAACTTTGTTAGGAATTATGTGATCCTTACTAGCTGGAAGTAAGGGAGATGGGGCATGAAGTTATTTCTAGGAGTTGGACACATACCAAGTTTAGCTCAGTTCTGGGCATCTTTGAAATACCTATACAAAGTTGTTCCTACATAGTAACTTGCAACTATGAATGAGAATGTGCTTGCTTGCAGCAACGTGCTATATGTTCTGAATGCCCGAATAGGGAATCTGTGTCAAAACTTTGTTAGGAATTATGTGATCCTTACTAGCTGGAAGTAAGGGTGATGGGGCATGAAGTTATTTCTTGGAGGTGGAGACATACCAAGTTTAGCTCAGTTCTGGGCATCTTTGAAATACCTATACAAACTTGTTCCTACATAGTAACTTGCAACTTTGAATGAGAATGTGCTTGCTTGCAGCAACGTGCTATATGTTCTGAATGCCCGAATAGGGAATCTGTGTCAAAACTTTGTTAGGAATTATGTGATCCTTACTAGCTGGAAGTAAGGGAGATGGAGCATGAAGTTATTTCTAGGAGTTGGACACATACCAAGTTTAGCTCAGTTCTGGGCATCTTTGAAATACCTATACAAACTTGTTCCTACATAGTAACTTGCAACTTTGAATGAAAATGTGCTTGGTTACAGCAACGTGCTATATGTTCTGAATGCCCGAATTGGGAATCTGTGTCAAAACTTTGTTAGGAATTATGTGATCCTTACTAGCTGGAAGTAAGGGTGATGGGGCATGAAGTTATTTCTAGGAGTTGGACACATACCAAGTTTAGCTCAGTTCTGGGCATCTTTGAAATACCTATACAAACTTGTTCCTACCTAGTAACTTGCATCTTTGAATGAGAATGTGCTTGCTTACAGCAACGTGCTATATGTTCTGAATGCCCGAATTGGGAATCTGTGTCAAAACTTTGTTAGGAATTATGTGATCCTTACTAGCTGGAAGTAAGGGTGATGGGGCATGAAGTTATTTCTTGGAGTTGGAGACATACCAAGTTTAGCTCAGTTCTGGGCATCTTTGAAATACCTATACAAACTTGTTCCTACATAGTAACTTGCAACTTTGAATGAGAATGTGCTTGCTTGCAGCAACGTGCTATATGTTCTGAATGCCCGAATAGGGAATCTGTGTCAAAACTTTGTTAGGAATTATGTGATCCTTACTAGCTGGAAGTAAGGGAGATGGAGCATGAAGTTATTTCTAGGAGTTGGACACATACCAAGTTTAGCTCAGTTCTGGGCATCTTTGAAATACCTATACAAACTTGTTCCTTCATAGTAACTTGCAACTTTGAATGAGAATGTGCTTGCTTGCAGCAACGTGCTATATGTTCTGAATGCCCGAATAGGGAATCTGTGTCAAAACTTTGTTAGGAATTATGTGATCCTTACTAGCTGGAAGTAAGGGAGATGGAGCATGAAGTTATTTCTAGGAGTTGGACACATACCAAGTTTAGCTCAGTTCTGGGCATCTTTGAAATACCTATACAAACTTGTTCCTTCATAGTAACTTGCAACTTTGAATGAGAATGTGCTTGCTTGCAGCAACGTGCTATATGTTCTGAATGCCCGAATAGGGAATCTGTGTCAAAACTTTGTTAGGAATTATGTGATCCTTACTAGCTGGAAGTAAGGGAGATGGGGCATGAAGTTATTTCTAGGAGTTGGACACATACCAAGTTTAGCTCAGTTCTGGGCATCTTTGAAATACCTATACAAACTTGTCCCTACATAGTAAATTGCAACTTTGAATGAGAATGTGCTTGCTTACAGCAACGTGCTATATGTTCTGAATGCCCGAATTGGGATTCTGTGTCAAAACTTTGTTAGGAATTATGTGATCCTTACTAGCTGGAAGTAAGGGAGATGGGGCATGAAGTTATTTCTAGGAGTTGGACACATACCAAGTTTAGCTCAGTTCTGGGCATCTTTGAAATACCTATACAAACTTGTTCCTACATAGTAACTTGCAACTTTGAATGAGAATGTGCTTGCTTACAGCAACGTGCTATATGTTCTGAATGCCCGAATTGGGAATCTGTGTCAAAACTTTGTTAGGAATTATGTGATCCTTACTAGCTGGAAGTAAGGGAGATGGGGCATGAAGTTATTTCTAGGAGTTGGACACATACCAAGTTTAGCTCAGTTCTGGGCATCTTTGAAATACCTATACAAACTTGTTCCTACATAGTAACTTGCAACTTTGAATGAGAATGTGCTTGCTTACAGCAACGTGCTATATGTTCTGAATGCCCGAATTGGGAATCTGTGTCAAAACTTTGTTAGGAATTATGTGATCCTTACTAGCTGGAAGTAAGGGAGATGGGGCATGAAGTTATTTCTAGGAGTTGGACACATACCAAGTTTAGCTCAGTTCTGGGCATCTTTGAAATACCTATACAAAGTTGTTCCTACATAGTAACTTGCAACTATGAATGAGAATGTGCTTGCTTGCAGCAACGTGCTATATGTTCTGAATGCCCGAATAGGGAATCTGTGTCAAAACTTTGTTAGGAATTATGTGATCCTTACTAGCTGGAAGTAAGGGAGATGGAGCATGAAGTTATTTCTAGGAGTTGGACACATACCAAGTTTAGCTCAGTTCTGGGCATCTTTGAAATACCTATACAAACTTGTTCCTTCATAGTAACTTGCAACTTTGAATGAAAATGTGCTTGCTTACAGCAACGTGCTATATGTTCTGAATGCCCGAATTGGGAATCTGTGTCAAAACTTTGTTAGGAATTATGTGATCCTTACTAGCTGGAAGTAAGTGAGATGGGGCATGAAGTTATTTCTAGGAGTTGGACACATACCAAGTTTAGCTCAGTTCTGGGCATCTTTGAAATACCTATACAAACTTGTTCCTACCTAGTAACTTGCATCTTTGAATGAGAATGTGCTTGCTTACAGCAACGTGCTATATGTTCTGAATGCCCGAATTGGGAATCTGTGTCAAAACTTTGTTAGGAATTATGTGATCCTTACTAGCTGGAAGTAAGGGAGATGGGGAATGAAGTTATTTCTAGGAGTTGGACACATACCAAGTTTAGCTCAGTTCTGGGCATCTTTGAAATACCTATACAAACTTGTTCCTACATAGTAACTTGCATCTTTGAATGAGAATCTGCTTGCTTACAGCAACGTGCTATATGTTCTGAATGCCCGAATTGGGAATCTGTGTCAAAACTTTGTTAGGAATTATGTGATCCTTACTAGCTGGAAGTAAGGGAGATGGGGCATGAAGTTATTTCTAGGAGTTGGACACATACCAAGTTTAGCTCAGTTCTGGGCATCTTTGAAATACCTATAAAAACTTGTTCCTACCTAGTAACTTGCAACTTTGAATGAAAATGTGCTTGCTTACAGCAACGTGCTATATGTTCTGAATGCCCGAATTGGGAATCTGTGTCAAAACTTTGTTAGGAATTATGTGATCCTTACTAGCTGGAAGTAAGGGAGATGGGGCATGAAGTTATTTCTAGGAGTTGGACACATACCAAGTTTAGCTCAGTTCTGGGCATCTTTGAAATACCTATACAAACTTGTTCCTACATAGTAACTTGCAACTTTGAATGAGAATGTGCTTGCTTGCAGCAACGTGCTATATGTTCTGAATGCCCGAATAGGGAATCTGTGTCACAACTTTGTTAGGAATTATGTGATCCTTACTAGCTGGAAGTAAGGGAGATGGAGCATGAAGTTATTTCTAGGAGTTGGACACATACCAAGTTTAGCTCAGTTCTGGGCATCTTTGAAATACCTATACAAACTTGTTCCTTCATAGTAACTTGCAACTTTGAATGAGAATGTGCTTGCTTGCAGCAACGTGCTATATGTTCTGAATGCCCGAATAGGGAATCTGTGTCAAAACTTTGTTAGGAATTATGTGATCCTTACTAGCTGGAAGTAAGGGAGATGGAGCATGAAGTTATTTCTAGGAGTTGGACACATACCAAGTTTAGCTCAGTTCTGGGCATCTTTGAAATACCTATACAAACTTGTTCCTTCATAGTAACTTGCAACTTTGAATGAGAATGTGCTTGCTTGCAGCAACGTGCTATATGTTCTGAATGCCCGAATAGGGAATCTGTGTCAAAACTTTGTTAGGAATTATGTGATCCTTACTAGCTGGAAGTAAGGGAGATGGGGCATGAAGTTATTTCTAGGAGTTGGACACATACCAAGTTTAGCTCAGTTCTGGGCATCTTTGAAATACCTATACAAACTTGTCCCTACATAGTAAATTGCAACTTTGAATGAGAATGTGCTTGCTTACAGCAACGTGCTATATGTTCTGAATGCCCGAATTGGGAATCTGTGTCAAAACTTTGTTAGGAATTATGTGATCCTTACTAGCTGGAAGTAAGGGAGATGGGGCATGAAGTTATTTCTAGGAGTTGGACACATACCAAGTTTAGCTCAGTTCTGGGCATCTTTGAAATACCTATACAAACTTGTTCCTACATAGTAACTTGCAACTTTGAATGAGAATGTGCTTGCTTACAGCAACGTGCTATATGTTCTGAATGCCCGAATTGGGAATCTGTGTCAAAACTTTGTTAGGAATTATGTGATCCTTACTAGCTGGAAGTAAGGGAGATGGGGCATGAAGTTATTTCTAGGAGTTGGACACATACCAAGTTTAGCTCAGTTCTGGGCATCTTTGAAATACCTATACAAACTTGTTCCTACATAGTAACTTGCAACTTTGAATGAGAATGTGCTTGCTTACAGCAACGTGCTATATGTTCTGAATGCCCGAATTGGGAATCTGTGTCAAAACTTTGTTAGGAATTATGTGATCCTTACTAGCTGGAAGTAAGGGAGATGGGGCATGAAGTTATTTCTAGGAGTTGGACACATACCAAGTTTAGCTCAGTTCTGGGCATCTTTGAAATACCTATACAAAGTTGTTCCTACATAGTAACTTGCAACTTTGAATGAGAATGTGCTTGCTTGCAGCAACGTGCTATATGTTCTGAATGCCCGAATAGGGAATCTGTGTCAAAACTTTGTTAGGAATTATGTGATCCTTACTAGCTGGAAGTAAGGGAGATGGAGCATGAAGTTATTTCTAGGAGTTGGACACATACCAAGTTTAGCTCAGTTCTGGGCATCTTTGAAATACCTATACAAACTTGTTCCTTCATAGTAACTTGCAACTTTGAATGAAAATGTGCTTGCTTACAGCAACGTGCTATATGTTCTGAATGCCCGAATTGGGAATCTGTGTCAAAACTTTGTTAGGAATTATGTGATCCTTACTAGCTGGAAGTAAGTGAGATGGGGCATGAAGTTATTTCTAGGAGTTGGACACATACCAAGTTTAGCTCAGTTCTGGGCATCTTTGAAATACCTATACAAACTTGTTCCTACCTAGTAACTTGCATCTTTGAATGAGAATGTGCTTGCTTACAGCAACGTGCTATATGTTCTGAATGCCCGAATTGGGAATCTGTGTCAAAACTTTGTTAGGAATTATGTGATCCTTACTAGCTGGAAGTAAGGGAGATGGGGCATGAAGTTATTTCTAGGAGTTGGACACATACCAAGTTTAGCTCAGTTCTGGGCATCTTTGAAATACCTATACAAACTTGTTCCTACATAGTAACTTGCAACTTTGAATGAGAATCTGCTTGCTTACAGCAACGTGCTATATGTTCTGAATGCCCGAATTGGGAATCTGTGTCAAAACTTTGTTAGGAATTATGTGATCCTTACTAGCTGGAAGTAAGGGAGATGGGGCATGAAGTTATTTCTAGGAGTTGGACACATACCAAGTTTAGCTCAGTTCTGGGCATCTTTGAAATACCTATACAAACTTGTTCCTTCATAGTAACTTGCAACTTTGAATGAGAATGTGCTTGCTTACAGCAACGTGCTATATGTTCTGAATGCCCGAATTGGGAATCTGTGTCAAAACTTTGTTAGGAATTATGTGATCCTTACTAGCTGGAAGTAAGTGAGATGGGGCATGAAGTTATTTCTAGGAGTTGGACACATACCAAGTTTAGCTCAGTTCTGGGCATCTTTGAAATACCTATACAAACTTGTTCCTACCTAGTAACTTGCATCTTTGAATGAGAATGTGCTTGCTTACAGCAACGTGCTATATGTTCTGAATGCCCGAATTGGGAATCTGTGTCAAAACTTTGTTAGGAATTATGTGATCCTTACTAGCTGGAAGTAAGGGAGATGGGGCATGAAGTTATTTCTAGGAGTTGGACACATACCAAGATTAGCTCAGTTCTGGGCATCTTTGAAATACCTATACAAACTTGTTCCTACATAGTAACTTGCAACTTTGAATGAGAATCTGCTTGCTTACAGCAACGTGCTATATGTTCTGAATGCCCGAATTGGGAATCTGTGTCAAAACTTTGTTAGGAATTATGTGATCCTTACTAGCTGGAAGTAAGGGAGATGGGGCATGAAGTTATTTCTAGGAGTTGGACACATACCAAGTTTAGCTCAGTTCTGGGCATCTTTGAAATACCTATACAAACTTGTTCCTACATAGTAACTTGCAACTTTGAATGAGAATGTGCTTGCTTACAGCAACGTGCTATATGTTCTGAATGCCCGAATTGGGAATCTGTGTCAAAACTTTGTTAGGAATTATGTGATCCTTACTAGCTGGAAGTAAGGGAGATGGGGCATGAAGTTATTTCTAGGAGTTGGACACATACCAAGTTTAGCTCAGTTCTGGGCATCTTTGAAATACCTATACAAAGTTGTTCCTACATAGTAACTTGCAACTTTGAATGAGAATGTGCTTGCTTGCAGCAACGTGCTATATGTTCTGAATGCCCGAATAGGGAATCTGTGTCAAAACTTTGTTAGGAATTATGTGATCCTTACTAGCTGGAAGTAAGGGAGATGGAGCATGAAGTTATTTCTAGGAGTTGGACACATACCAAGTTTAGCTCAGTTCTGGGCATCTTTGAAATACCTATACAAACTTGTTCCTTCATAGTAACTTGCAACTTTGAATGAGAATGTGCTTGCTTGCAGCAACGTGCTATATGTTCTGAATGCCCGAATTGGGAATCTGTGTCAAAACTTTGTTAGGAATTATGTGATCCTTACTAGCTGGAAGTAAGGGAGATGGGGCATGAAGTTATTTCTAGGAGTTGGACACATACCAAGTTTAGCTCAGTTCTGGGCATCTTTGAAATACCTATACAAACTTGTTCCTACATAGTAACTTGCAACTTTGAATGAGAATGTGCTTGCTTACAGCAACGTGCTATATGTTCTGAATGCCCGAATTGGGAATCTGTGTCAAAACTTTGTTAGGAATTATGTGATCCTTACTAGCTGGAAGTAAGGGAGATGGGGCATGAAGTTATTTCTAGGAGTTGGACACATACCAAGTTTAGCTCAGTTCTGGGCATCTTTGAAATACCTATACAAAGTTGTTCCTACATAGTAACTTGCAACTATGAATGAGAATGTGCTTGCTTGCAGCAACGTGCTATATGTTCTGAATGCCCGAATAGGGAATCTGTGTCAAAACTTTGTTAGGAATTATGTGATCCTTACTAGCTGGAAGTAAGGGAGATGGAGCATGAAGTTATTTCTAGGAGTTGGACACATACCAAGTTTAGCTCAGTTCTGGGCATCTTTGAAATACCTATACAAACTTGTTCCTTCATAGTAACTTGCAACTTTGAATGAAAATGTGCTTGCTTACAGCAACGTGCTATATGTTCTGAATGCCCGAATTGGGAATCTGTGTCAAAACTTTGTTAGGAATTATGTGATCCTTACTAGCTGGAAGTAAGTGAGATGGGGCATGAAGTTATTTCTAGGAGTTGGACACATACCAAGTTTAGCTCAGTTCTGGGCATCTTTGAAATACCTATACAAACTTGTTCCTACCTAGTAACTTGCATCTTTGAATGAGAATGTGCTTGCTTACAGCAACGTGCTATATGTTCTGAATGCCCGAATTGGGAATCTGTGTCAAAACTTTGTTAGGAATTATGTGATCCTTACTAGCTGGAAGTAAGGGAGATGGGGAATGAAGTTATTTCTAGGAGTTGGACACATACCAAGTTTAGCTCAGTTCTGGGCATCTTTGAAATACCTATACAAACTTGTTCCTACATAGTAACTTGCATCTTTGAATGAGAATCTGCTTGCTTACAGCAACGTGCTATATGTTCTGAATGCCCGAATTGGGAATCTGTGTCAAAACTTTGTTAGGAATTATGTGATCCTTACTAGCTGGAAGTAAGGGAGATGGGGCATGAAGTTATTTCTAGGAGTTGGACACATACCAAGTTTAGCTCAGTTCTGGGCATCTTTGAAATACCTATAAAAACTTGTTCCTACCTAGTAACTTGCAACTTTGAATGAAAATGTGCTTGCTTACAGCAACGTGCTATATGTTCTGAATGCCCGAATTGGGAATCTGTGTCAAAACTTTGTTAGGAATTATGTGATCCTTACTAGCTGGAAGTAAGGGAGATGGGGCATGAAGTTATTTCTAGGAGTTGGACACATACCAAGTTTAGCTCAGTTCTGGGCATCTTTGAAATACCTATACAAACTTGTTCCTACATAGTAACTTGCAACTTTGAATGAGAATCTGCTTGCTTACAGCAACGTGCTATATGTTCTGAATGCCCGAATTGGGAATCTGTGTCAAAACTTTGTTAGGAATTATGTGATCCTTACTAGCTGGAAGTAAGGGAGATGGGGCATGAAGTTATTTCTAGGAGTTGGACACATACCAAGTTTAGCTCAGTTCTGGGCATCTTTGAAATACCTATACAAAGTTGTTCCTACATAGTAACTTGCAACTTTGAATGAGAATGTGCTTGCTTGCAGCAACGTGCTATATGTTCTGAATGCCCGAATAGGGAATCTGTGTCACAACTTTGTTAGGAATTATGTGATCCTTACTAGCTGGAAGTAAGGGAGATGGAGCATGAAGTTATTTCTAGGAGTTGGACACATACCAAGTTTAGCTCAGTTCTGGGCATCTTTGAAATACCTATACAAACTTGTTCCTTCATAGTAACTTGCAACTTTGAATGAGAATGTGCTTGCTTGCAGCAACGTGCTATATGTTCTGAATGCCCGAATAGGGAATCTGTGTCAAAACTTTGTTAGGAATTATGTGATCCTTACTAGCTGGAAGTAAGGGAGATGGAGCATGAAGTTATTTCTAGGAGTTGGACACATACCAAGTTTAGCTCAGTTCTGGGCATCTTTGAAATACCTATACAAACTTGTTCCTTCATAGTAACTTGCAACTTTGAATGAGAATGTGCTTGCTTGCAGCAACGTGCTATATGTTCTGAATGCCCGAATAGGGAATCTGTGTCAAAACTTTGTTAGGAATTATGTGATCCTTACTAGCTGGAAGTAAGGGAGATGGGGCATGAAGTTATTTCTAGGAGTTGGACACATACCAAGTTTAGCTCAGTTCTGGGCATCTTTGAAATACCTATACAAACTTGTCCCTACATAGTAAATTGCAACTTTGAATGAGAATGTGCTTGCTTACAGCAACGTGCTATATGTTCTGAATGCCCGAATTGGGAATCTGTGTCAAAACTTTGTTAGGAATTATGTGATCCTTACTAGCTGGAAGTAAGGGAGATGGGGCATGAAGTTATTTCTAGGAGTTGGACACATACCAAGTTTAGCTCAGTTCTGGGCATCTTTGAAATACCTATACAAACTTGTTCCTACATAGTAACTTGCAACTTTGAATGAGAATGTGCTTGCTTACAGCAACGTGCTATATGTTCTGAATGCCCGAATTGGGAATCTGTGTCAAAACTTTGTTAGGAATTATGTGATCCTTACTAGCTGGAAGTAAGGGAGATGGGGCATGAAGTTATTTCTAGGAGTTGGACACATACCAAGTTTAGCTCAGTTCTGGGCATCTTTGAAATACCTATACAAACTTGTTCCTACATAGTAACTTGCAACTTTGAATGAGAATGTGCTTGCTTACAGCAACGTGCTATATGTTCTGAATGCCCGAATTGGGAATCTGTGTCAAAACTTTGTTAGGAATTATGTGATCCTTACTAGCTGGAAGTAAGGGAGATGGGGCATGAAGTTATTTCTAGGAGTTGGACACATACCAAGTTTAGCTCAGTTCTGGGCATCTTTGAAATACCTATACAAAGTTGTTCCTACATAGTAACTTGCAACTTTGAATGAGAATGTGCTTGCTTGCAGCAACGTGCTATATGTTCTGAATGCCCGAATAGGGAATCTGTGTCAAAACTTTGTTAGGAATTATGTGATCCTTACTAGCTGGAAGTAAGGGAGATGGAGCATGAAGTTATTTCTAGGAGTTGGACACATACCAAGTTTAGCTCAGTTCTGGGCATCTTTGAAATACCTATACAAACTTGTTCCTTCATAGTAACTTGCAACTTTGAATGAAAATGTGCTTGCTTACAGCAACGTGCTATATGTTCTGAATGCCCGAATTGGGAATCTGTGTCAAAACTTTGTTAGGAATTATGTGATCCTTACTAGCTGGAAGTAAGTGAGATGGGGCATGAAGTTATTTCTAGGAGTTGGACACATACCAAGTTTAGCTCAGTTCTGGGCATCTTTGAAATACCTATACAAACTTGTTCCTACCTAGTAACTTGCATCTTTGAATGAGAATGTGCTTGCTTACAGCAACGTGCTATATGTTCTGAATGCCCGAATTGGGAATCTGTGTCAAAACTTTGTTAGGAATTATGTGATCCTTACTAGCTGGAAGTAAGGGAGATGGGGCATGAAGTTATTTCTAGGAGTTGGACACATACCAAGTTTAGCTCAGTTCTGGGCATCTTTGAAATACCTATACAAACTTGTTCCTACATAGTAACTTGCAACTTTGAATGAGAATCTGCTTGCTTACAGCAACGTGCTATATGTTCTGAATGCCCGAATTGGGAATCTGTGTCAAAACTTTGTTAGGAATTATGTGATCCTTACTAGCTGGAAGTAAGGGAGATGGGGCATGAAGTTATTTCTAGGAGTTGGACACATACCAAGTTTAGCTCAGTTCTGGGCATCTTTGAAATACCTATACAAACTTGTTCCTACATAGTAACTTGCAACTTTGAATGAGAATGTGCTTGCTTACAGCAACGTGCTATATGTTCTGAATGCCCGAATTGGGAATCTGTGTCAAAACTTTGTTAGGAATTATGTGATCCTTACTAGCTGGAAGTAAGGGAGATGGGGCATGAAGTTATTTCTAGGAGTTGGACACATACCAAGTTTAGCTCAGTTCTGGGCATCTTTGAAATACCTATACAAAGTTGTTCCTACATAGTAACTTGCAACTTTGAATGAGAATGTGCTTGCTTGCAGCAACGTGCTATATGTTCTGAATGCCCGAATAGGGAATCTGTGTCAAAACTTTGTTAGGAATTATGTGATCCTTACTAGCTGGAAGTAAGGGAGATGGAGCATGAAGTTATTTCTAGGAGTTGGACACATACCAAGTTTAGCTCAGTTCTGGGCATCTTTGAAATACCTATACAAACTTGTTCCTTCATAGTAACTTGCAACTTTGAATGAAAATGTGCTTGCTTACAGCAACGTGCTATATGTTCTGAATGCCCGAATTGGGAATCTGTGTCAAAACTTTGTTAGGAATTATGTGATCCTTACTAGCTGGAAGTAAGGGAGATGGGGCATGAAGTTATTTCTAGGAGTTGGACACATACCAAGTTTAGCTCAGTTCTGGGCATCTTTGAAATACCTATACAAACTTGTTCCTACCTAGTAACTTGCATCTTTGAATGAGAATGTGCTAGCTTACAGCAACGTGCTATATGTTCTGAATGCCCGAATTGGGAATCTGTGTCAAAACTTTGTTAGGAATTATGTGATCCTTACTAGCTGGAAGTAAGGGAGATGGGGCATGAAGTTATTTCTAGGAGTTGGACACATACCAAGTTTAGCTCAGTTCTGGGCATCTTTGAAATACCTATACAAACTTGTTCCTACCTAGTAACTTGCATCTTTGAATGAGAATCTGCTTGCTTACAGCAACGTTTTATATGTTCTGAATGCCCGAATAGGGAATCTGTGTCAAAACTTTGTTAGGAATTATGTGATCCTTACTAGCTGGAAGTAAGGGAGATGGGGCATGAAGTTATTTCTAGGAGTTGGACACATACCAAGTTTAGCTCAGTTCTGGGCATCTTTGAAATACCTATACAAACTTGTTCCTACCTAGTAACTTGCAACTTTTAATGAAAATGTGCTTGCTTACAGCAACGTGCTATATGTTCTGAATGCCCGAATATGGAATCTGTGTCAAAACTTTGTTAGGAATTATGTGATCCTTACTAGCTGGAAGTAAGGGAGATGGGGCATGAAGTTATTTCTAGGAGTTGGACACATACCAAGTTTAGCTCAGTTCTGGGCATCTTTGAAATACCTATACAAACTTGTTCCTACCTAGTAACTTGCATCTTTGAATGAGAATCTGCTTGCTTACAGCAACGTGGTATATGTTCTGAATGCCCGAATTGGGAATCTGTGTCAAAACTTTGTTAGGAATTATGTGATCCTTACTAGCTGGAAGTAAGGGAGATGGGGCATGAAGTTATTTCTAGGAGTTGGACACATACCAAGTTTAGCTCAGTTCTGGGCATCTTTGAAATACCTATACAAACTTGTTCCTACATAGTAACTTGCAACTTTGAATGAGAATGTGCTTGCTTGCAGCAACGTGCTATATGTTCTGAATGCCCGAATTGGGAATCTGTGTCAAAACTTTGTTAGGAATTATGTGATCCTTACTAGCTGGAAGTAAGGGAGATGGAGCATGAAGTTATTTCTAGGAGTTGGACACATACCAAGTTTAGCTCAGTTCTGGGCATCTTTGAAATACCTATACAAACTTGTTCCTACATAGTAACTTGCAACTTTGAATGAGAATGTGCTTGCTTACAGCAACGTGCTATATGTTCTGAATGCCCGAATATGGAATCTGTGTCAAAACTTTGTTAGGAATTATGTGATCCTTACTAGCTGGAAGTAAGGGAGATGGGGCATGAAGTTATTTCTAGGAGTTGGACACATATCAAGTTTAGCTCAGTTCTGGGCATCTTTGAAATACCTATACAAACTTGTTCCTACCTAGTAACTTGCATCTTTGAATGAGAATCTGCTTGCTTACAGCAACGTGGTATATGTTCTGAATGCCCGAATTGGGAATCTGTGTCAAAACTTTGTTAGGAATTATGTGATCCTTACTAGCTGGAAGTAAGGGAGATGGGGCATGAAGTTATTTCTAGGAGTTGGACACATACCAAGTTTAGCTCAGTTCTGGCCATCTTTGAAATACCTATACAAACTTGTTCCTACATAGTAACTTGCATCTTTGAATGAGAATCTGCTTGCTTACAGCAACGTGCTATATGTTCTGAATGCCCGAATTGGGAATCTGTGTCAAAACTTTGTTAGGAATTATGTGATCCTTACTAGCTGGAAGTAAGGGAGATGGGGCATGAAGTTATTTCTAGGAGTTGGACACATACCAAGTTTAGCTCAGTTCTGGGCATCTTTGAAATACCTATACAAACTTGTTCCTACATAGTAACTTGCAACTTTGAATGAAAATGTGCTTGGTTACAGCAACGTGCTATATGTTCTGAATGCCCGAATAGGGAATCTGTGTCAAAACTTTGTTAGGAATTATGTGATCCTTACTAGCTGGAAGTAAGGGAGATGGAGCATGAAGTTATTTCTAGGAGTTGGACACATACCAAGTTTAGCTCAGTTCTGGGCATCTTTGAAATAACTATACAAACTTGTTCCTACATAGTAACTTGCAACTTTGAATGAGAATGTGCTTGCTTACAGCAACGTGCTATATGTTCTGAATGCCCGAATATGGAATCTGTGTCAAAACTTTGTTAGGAATTATGTGATCCTTACTAGCTGGAAGTAAGGGAGATGGGGCATGAAGTTATTTCTAGGAGTTGGACACATACCAAGTTTAGCTCAGTTCTGGGAATCTTTGAAATACCTATACAAACTTGTTCCTACCTAGTAACTTGCATCTTTGAATGAGAATCTGCTTGCTTACAGCAACGTGGTATATGTTCTGAATGCCCGAATTGGGAATCTGTGTCAAAACTTTGTTAGGAATTATGTGATCCTTACTAGCTGGAAGTAAGGGAGATGGGGCATGAAGTTATTTCTAGGAGTTGGACACATACCAAGTTTAGCTCAGTTCTGGGCATCTTTGAAATACCTATACAAACTTGTTCCTACATAGAAACTTGCATCTTTGAATGAGAATCTGCTTGCTTACAGCAACGTGCTATATGTTCTGAATGCCCGAATTGGGAATCTGTGTCAAAACTTTGTTAGGAATTATGTGATCCTTACTAGCTGGAAGTAAGGGAGATGGGGCATGAAGTTATTTCTAGGAGTTGGACACATACCAAGTTTAGCTCAGTTCTGGGCATCTTTGAAATACCTATACAAACTTGTTCCTACATAGTAACTTGCAACTTTGAATGAAAATGTGCTTGGTTACAGCAACGTGCTATATGTTCTGAATGCCCGAATTGGGAATCTGTGTCAAAACTTTGTTAGGAATTATGTCATTCTTACTAGCTGGAAGTAAGGGAGATGGGGCATGAAGTTATTTCTAGGAGTTGGACACATACCAAGTTTAGCTCAGTTCTGGGCATCTTTGAAATACCTATACAAACTTGTTCCTACATAGTAACTTGCATCTTTGAATGAGAATGTGCTTGCTTACAGCAACGTGCTATATGTTCTGAATGCCCGAATTGGGAATCTGTGTCAAAACTTTGTTAGGAATTATGTGATCCTTACTAGCTGGAAGTAAGGGAGATGGGGCATGAAGTTATTTCTAGGAGTTGGACACATACCAAGTTTAGCTCAGTTCTGGGCATCTTTGAAATACCTATACAAACTTGTTCCTACATAGTAACTTGCATCTTTGAATGAGAATGTGCTTGCTTACAGCAACGTGCTATATGTTCTGAATGCCCGAATTGGGAATCTGTGTCAAAACTTTGTTAGGAATTATGTGATCCTTACTAGCTGGAAGTAAGGGTGATGGGGCATGAAGTTATTTCTTGGAGTTGGAGACATACCAAGTTTAGCTCAGTTCTGGGCATCTTTGAAATACCTATACAAACTTGTTCCTACATAGTAACTTGCAACTTTGAATGAGAATGTGCTTGCTTGCAGCAACGTGCTATATGTTCTGAATGCCCGAATAGGGAATCTGTGTCAAAACTTTGTTAGGAATTATGTGATCCTTACTAGCTGGAAGTAAGGGAGATGGAGCATGAAGTTATTTCTAGGAGTTGGACACATACCAAGTTTAGCTCAGTTCTGGGCATCTTTGAAATACCTATACAAACTTGTTCCTACCTAGTAACTTGCATCTTTGAATGAGAATCTGCTTGCTTACAGCAACGTGGTATATGTTCTGAATGCCCGAATTGGGAATCTGTGTCAAAACTTTGTTAGGAATTATGTGATCCTTACTAGCTGGAAGTAAGGGAGATGGGGCATGAAGTTATTTCTAGGAGTTGGACACATACCAAGTTTAGCTCAGTTCTGGGCATCTTTGAAATACCTATACAAACTTGTTCCTACATAGTAACTTGCAACTTTGAATGAAAATGTGCTTGCTTACAGCAACGTGCTATATGTTCTGAATGCCCGAATAGGGAATCTGTGTCAAAACTTTGTTAGGAATTATGTGATCCTTACTAGCTGGAAGTAAGGGAGATGGGGCATGAAGTTATTTCTAGGAGTTGGACACATACCAAGTTTAGCTCAGTTCTGGGCATCTTTGAAATACCTATACAAACTTGTTCCTACATAGTAACTTGCAACTTTGAATGAGAATGTGCTTGCTTACAGCAACGTGCTATATGTTCTGAATGCCCGAATATGGAATCTGTGTCAAAACTTTGTTAGGAATTATGTGATCCTTACTAGCTGGAAGTAAGGGAGATGGGGCATGAAGTTATTTCTAGGAGTTGGACACATACCAAGTTTAGCTCAGTTCTGGGCATCTTTGAAATACCTATACAAACTTGTTCCTACCTAGTAACTTGCATCTTGGAATGAGAATGTGCTTGCTTACAGAAACGTGCTATATGTTCTGAATGCCCGAATTGGGAATCTGTGTCAAAACTTTGTTAGGAATTATGTGATCCTTACTAGCTGGAAGTAAGGGAGATGGGGCATGAAGTTATTTCTAGGAGTTGGACACATACCAAGTTTAGCTCAGTTCTGGGCATCTTTGAAATACCTATACAAACTTGTTCCTACATAGTAACTTGCATCTTTGAATGAGAATGTGCTTGCTTACAGCAACGTGCTATATGTTCTGAATGCCCGAATTGGGAATCTGTGTCAAAACTTTGTTAGGAATTATGTGATCCTTACTAGCTGGAAGTAAGGGAGATGGGGCATGAAGTTATTTCTAGGAGTTGGACACATACCAAGTTTAGCTCAGTTCTGGGCATCTTTGAAATACCTATACAAACTTGTTCCTACATAGTAACTTGCAACTATGAATGAGAATGTGCTTGCTTGCAGCAACGTGCTATATGTTCTGAATGCCCGAATAGGGAATCTGTGTCAAAACTTTGTTAGGAATTATGTGATCCTTACTAGCTGGAAGTAAGGGAGATGGAGCATGAAGTTATTTCTAGGAGTTGGACACATACCAAGTTTAGCTCAGTTCTGGGCATCTTTGAAATACCTATACAAACTTGTTCCTTCATAGTAACTTGCAACTTTGAATGAAAATGTGCTTGCTTACAGCAACGTGCTATATGTTCTGAATGCCCGAATTGGGAATCTGTGTCAAAACTTTGTTAGGAATTATGTGATCCTTACTAGCTGGAAGTAAGTGAGATGGGGCATGAAGTTATTTCTAGGAGTTGGACACATACCAAGTTTAGCTCAGTTCTGGGCATCTTTGAAATACCTATACAAACTTGTTCCTACCTAGTAACTTGCATCTTTGAATGAGAATGTGCTTGCTTACAGCAACGTGCTATATGTTCTGAATGCCCGAATTGGGAATCTGTGTCAAAACTTTGTTAGGAATTATGTGATCCTTACTAGCTGGAAGTAAGGGAGATGGGGAATGAAGTTATTTCTAGGAGTTGGACACATACCAAGTTTAGCTCAGTTCTGGGCATCTTTGAAATACCTATACAAACTTGTTCCTACATAGTAACTTGCATCTTTGAATGAGAATCTGCTTGCTTACAGCAACGTGCTATATGTTCTGAATGCCCGAATTGGGAATCTGTGTCAAAACTTTGTTAGGAATTATGTGATCCTTACTAGCTGGAAGTAAGGGAGATGGGGCATGAAGTTATTTCTAGGAGTTGGACACATACCAAGTTTAGCTCAGTTCTGGGCATCTTTGAAATACCTATAAAAACTTGTTCCTACCTAGTAACTTGCAACTTTGAATGAAAATGTGCTTGCTTACAGCAACGTGCTATATGTTCTGAATGCCCGAATTGGGAATCTGTGTCAAAACTTTGTTAGGAATTATGTGATCCTTACTAGCTGGAAGTAAGGGAGATGGGGCATGAAGTTATTTCTAGGAGTTGGACACATACCAAGTTTAGCTCAGTTCTGGGCATCTTTGAAATACCTATACAAACTTGTTCCTACATAGTAACTTGCAACTTTGAATGAGAATCTGCTTGCTTACAGCAACGTGCTATATGTTCTGAATGCCCGAATTGGGAATCTGTGTCAAAACTTTGTTAGGAATTATGTGATCCTTACTAGCTGGAAGTAAGGGAGATGGGGCATGAAGTTATTTCTAGGAGTTGGACACATACCAAGTTTAGCTCAGTTCTGGGCATCTTTGAAATACCTATACAAAGTTGTTCCTACATAGTAACTTGCAACTTTGAATGAGAATGTGCTTGCTTGCAGCAACGTGCTATATGTTCTGAATGCCCGAATAGGGAATCTGTGTCACAACTTTGTTAGGAATTATGTGATCCTTACTAGCTGGAAGTAAGGGAGATGGGGCATGAAGTTATTTCTAGGAGTTGGACACATACCAAGTTTAGCTCAGTTCTGGGCATCTTTGAAATACCTATACAAAGTTGTTCCTACATAGTAACTTGCAACTTTGAATGAGAATGTGCTTGCTTGCAGCAACGTGCTATATGTTCTGAATGCCCGAATAGGGAATCTGTGTCAAAACTTTGTTAGGAATTATGTGATCCTTACTAGCTGGAAGTAAGGGAGATGGAGCATGAAGTTATTTCTAGGAGTTGGACACATACCAAGTTTAGCTCAGTTCTGGGCATCTTTGAAATACCTATACAAACTTGTTCCTTCATAGTAACTTGCAACTTTGAATGAGAATGTGCTTGCTTACAGCAACGTGCTATATGTTCTGAATGCCCGAATTGGGAATCTGTGTCAAAACTTTGTTAGGAATTATGTGATCCTTACTAGCTGGAAGTAAGGGAGATGGGGCATGAAGTTATTTCTAGGAGTTGGACACATACCAAGTTTAGCTCAGTTCTGGGCATCTTTGAAATACCTATACAAACTTGTTCCTTCATAGTAACTTGCAACTTTGAATGAGAATGTGCTTGCTTACAGCAACGTGCTATATGTTCTGAATGCCCGAATTGGGAATCTGTGTCAAAACTTTGTTAGGAATTATGTGATCCTTACTAGCTGGAAGTAAGGGAGATGGGGCATGAAGTTATTTCTAGGAGTTGGACACATACCAAGTTTAGCTCAGTTCTGGGCATCTTTGAAATACCTATACAAACTTGTTCCTTCATAGTAACTTGCAACTTTGAATGAGAATGTGCTTGCTTACAGCAACGTGCTATATGTTCTGAATGCCCGAATTGGGAATCTGTGTCAAAACTTTGTTAGGAATTATGTGATCCTTACTAGCTGGAAGTAAGGGAGATGGGGCATGAAGTTATTTCTAGGAGTTGGACACATACCAAGTTTAGCTCAGTTCTGGGCATCTTTGAAATACCTATACAAACTTGTTCCTTCATAGTAACTTGCAACTTTGAATGAGAATGTGCTTGCTTACAGCAACGTGCTATATGTTCTGAATGCCCGAATTGGGAATCTGTGTCAAAACTTTGTTAGGAATTATGTGATCCTTACTAGCTGGAAGTAAGGGAGATGGGGCATGAAGTTATTTCTAGGAGTTGGACACATACCAAGTTTAGCTCAGTTCTGGGCATCTTTGAAATACCTATACAAACTTGTTCCTTCATAGTAACTTGCAACTTTGAATGAGAATGTGCTTGCTTACAGCAACGTGCTATATGTTCTGAATGCCCGAATTGGGAATCTGTGTCAAAACTTTGTTAGGAATTATGTGATCCTTACTAGCTGGAAGTAAGGGAGATGGGGCATGAAGTTATTTCTAGGAGTTGGACACATACCAAGTTTAGCTCAGTTCTGGGCATCTTTGAAATACCTATACAAACTTGTTCCTACCTAGTAACTTGCATCTTTGAATGAGAATGTGCTTGCTTACAGCAACGTGCTATATGTTCTGAATGCCCGAATTGGGAATCTGTGTCAAAACTTTGTTAGGAATTATGTGATCCTTACTAGCTGGAAGTAAGGGAGATGGGGCATGAAGTTATTTCTAGGAGTTGGACACATACCAAGTTTAGCTCAGTTCTGGGCATCTTTGAAATACCTATACAAACTTGTTCCTACCTAGTAACTTGCATCTTTGAATGAGAATCTGCTTGCTTACAGCAACGTGCTATATGTTCTGAATGCCCGAATTGGGAATCTGTGTCAAAACTTTGTTAGGAATTATGTGATCCTTACTAGCTGGAAGTAAGGGAGATGGGGCATGAAGTTATTTCTAGGAGTTGGACACATACCAAGTTTAGCTCAGTTCTGGGCATCTTTGAAATACCTATACAAACTTGTTCCTACCTAGTAACTTGCATCTTTGAATGAGAATCTGCTTGCTTACAGCAACGTGCTATATGTTCTGAATGCCCGAATTGGGAATCTGTGTCAAAACTTTGTTAGGAATTATGTGATCCTTACTAGCTGGAAGTAAGGGATATGGGGCATGAAGTTATTTCTAGGAGTTGGACACATACCAAGTTTAGCTCAGTTCTGGGCATCTTTGAAATACCTATACAAACTTGTTCCTACCTAGTAACTTGCAACTTTGAATGAAAATGTGCTTGCTTACAGCAACGTGCTATATGTTCTGAATGCCCGAATTGGGAATCTGTGTCAAAACTTTGTTAGGAATTATGTGATCCTTACTAGCTGGAAGTAAGGGAGATGGGGCATGAAGTTATTTCTAGGAGTTGGACACATACCAAGTTTAGCTCAGTTCTGGGCATCTTTGAAATACCTATACAAACTTGTTCCTACATAGTAACTTGCAACTTTGAATGAGAATCTGCTTGCTTACAGCAACGTGCTATATGTTCTGAATGCCCGAATTGGGAATCTGTGTCAAAACTTTGTTAGGAATTATGTGATCCTTACTAGCTGGAAGTAAGGGAGATGGGGCATGAAGTTATTTCTAGGAGTTGGACACATACCAAGTTTAGCTCAGTTCTGGGCATCTTTGAAATACCTATACAAAGTTGTTCCTACATAGTAACTTGCAACTTTGAATGAGAATGTGCTTGCTTGCAGCAACGTGCTATATGTTCTGAATGCCCGAATAGGGAATCTGTGTCACAACTTTGTTAGGAATTATGTGATCCTTACTAGCTGGAAGTAAGGGAGATGGGGCATGAAGTTATTTCTAGGAGTTGGACACATACCAAGTTTAGCTCAGTTCTGGGCATCTTTGAAATACCTATACAAAGTTGTTCCTACATAGTAACTTGCAACTTTGAATGAGAATGTGCTTGCTTGCAGCAACGTGCTATATGTTCTGAATGCCCGAATAGGGAATCTGTGTCAAAACTTTGTTAGGAATTATGTGATCCTTACTAGCTGGAAGTAAGGGAGATGGAGCATGAAGTTATTTCTAGGAGTTGGACACATACCAAGTTTAGCTCAGTTCTGGGCATCTTTGAAATACCTATACAAACTTGTTCCTTCATAGTAACTTGCAACTTTGAATGAGAATGTGCTTGCTTACAGCAACGTGCTATATGTTCTGAATGCCCGAATTGGGAATCTGTGTCAAAACTTTGTTAGGAATTATGTGATCCTTACTAGCTGGAAGTAAGGGAGATGGGGCATGAAGTTATTTCTAGGAGTTGGACACATACCAAGTTTAGCTCAGTTCTGGGCATCTTTGAAATACCTATACAAACTTGTTCCTTCATAGTAACTTGCAACTTTGAATGAGAATGTGCTTGCTTACAGCAACGTGCTATATGTTCTGAATGCCCGAATTGGGAATCTGTGTCAAAACTTTGTTAGGAATTATGTGATCCTTACTAGCTGGAAGTAAGGGAGATGGGGCATGAAGTTATTTCTAGGAGTTGGACACATACCAAGTTTAGCTCAGTTCTGGGCATCTTTGAAATACCTATACAAACTTGTTCCTTCATAGTAACTTGCAACTTTGAATGAGAATGTGCTTGCTTACAGCAACGTGCTATATGTTCTGAATGCCCGAATTGGGAATCTGTGTCAAAACTTTGTTAGGAATTATGTGATCCTTACTAGCTGGAAGTAAGGGAGATGGGGCATGAAGTTATTTCTAGGAGTTGGACACATACCAAGTTTAGCTCAGTTCTGGGCATCTTTGAAATACCTATACAAACTTGTTCCTTCATAGTAACTTGCAACTTTGAATGAGAATGTGCTTGCTTACAGCAACGTGCTATATGTTCTGAATGCCCGAATTGGGAATCTGTGTCAAAACTTTGTTAGGAATTATGTGATCCTTACTAGCTGGAAGTAAGGGAGATGGGGCATGAAGTTATTTCTAGGAGTTGGACACATACCAAGTTTAGCTCAGTTCTGGGCATCTTTGAAATACCTATACAAACTTGTTCCTTCATAGTAACTTGCAACTTTGAATGAGAATGTGCTTGCTTACAGCAACGTGCTATATGTTCTGAATGCCCGAATTGGGAATCTGTGTCAAAACTTTGTTAGGAATTATGTGATCCTTACTAGCTGGAAGTAAGGGAGATGGGGCATGAAGTTATTTCTAGGAGTTGGACACATACCAAGTTTAGCTCAGTTCTGGGCATCTTTGAAATACCTATACAAACTTGTTCCTTCATAGTAACTTGCAACTTTGAATGAGAATGTGCTTGCTTACAGCAACGTGCTATATGTTCTGAATGCCCGAATTGGGAATCTGTGTCAAAACTTTGTTAGGAATTATGTGATCCTTACTAGCTGGAAGTAAGGGAGATGGGGCATGAAGTTATTTCTAGGAGTTGGACACATACCAAGTTTAGCTCAGTTCTGGGCATCTTTGAAATACCTATACAAACTTGTTCCTACCTAGTAACTTGCATCTTTGAATGAGAATGTGCTTGCTTACAGCAACGTGCTATATGTTCTGAATGCCCGAATTGGGAATCTGTGTCAAAACTTTGTTAGGAATTATGTGATCCTTACTAGCTGGAAGTAAGGGAGATGGGGCATGAAGTTATTTCTAGGAGTTGGACACATACCAAGTTTAGCTCAGTTCTGGGCATCTTTGAAATACCTATACAAACTTGTTCCTACCTAGTAACTTGCATCTTTGAATGAGAATCTGCTTGCTTACAGCAACGTGCTATATGTTCTGAATGCCCGAATTGGGAATCTGTGTCAAAACTTTGTTAGGAATTATGTGATCCTTACTAGCTGGAAGTAAGGGATATGGGGCATGAAGTTATTTCTAGGAGTTGGACACATACCAAGTTTAGCTCAGTTCTGGGCATCTTTGAAATACCTATACAAACTTGTTCCTACCTAGTAACTTGCAACTTTGAATGAAAATGTGCTTGCTTACAGCAACGTGCTATATGTTCTGAATGCCCGAATTGGGAATCTGTGTCAAAACTTTGTTAGGAATTATGTGATCCTTACTAGCTGGAAGTAAGGGAGATGGGGCATGAAGTTATTTCTAGGAGTTGGACACATACCAAGTTTAGCTCAGTTCTGGGCATCTTTGAAATACCTATACAAACTTGTTCCTACCTAGTAACTTGCATCTTTGAATGAGAATCTGCTTGCTTACAGCAACGTGGTATATGTTCTGAATGCCCGAATTGGGAATCTGTGTCAAAACTTTGTTAGGAATTATGTGATCCTTAATAGCTGGAAGTAAGGGAGATGGGGCATGAAGTTATTTCTAGGAGTTGGACACATACCAAGTTTAGCTCAGTTCTGGGCATCTTTGAAATATCTATACAAACTTGTTCCTACCTAGTAACTTGCAACTTTGAATGAGAATGTGCGTGCTTACAGCAACGTGCTATATGTTCTGAATGCCCGAATAGGGAATCTGTGTCAAAACTTTGTTAGGAATTATGTGATCCTTACTAGCTGGAAGTAAGGGAGATGGGGCATGAAGTTATTTCTAGGAGTTGGACACATACCAAGTTTAGCTCAGTTCTGGGCATCTTTGAAATACCTATACAAACTTGTTCCTACATAGTAACTTGCAACTTTGAATGAAAATGTGCTTGCTTACAGCAACGTGCTATATGTTCTGAATGCCCGAATTGGGAATCTGTGTCAAAACTTTGTTAGGAATTATGTGATCCTTACTAGCTGGAAGTAAGGGAGATGGGGCATGAAGTTATTTCTTGGAGTTGGAGACATACCACGTTTAGCTCAGTTCTGGGCATCTTTGAAATACCTATACAAACTTGTTCCTACATAGTAACTTGCAACTTTGAATGAGAATGTGCTTGCTTGCAGCAACGTGCTATATGTTCTGAATGCCCGAATAGGGAATCTGTGTCAAAACTTTGTTAGGAATTATGTGATCCTTACTAGCTGGAAGTAAGGGAGATGGAGCATGAAGTTATTTCTAGGAGTTGGACACATACCAAGTTTAGCTCAGTTCTGGGCATCTTTGAAATAACTATACAAACTTGTTCCTACATAGTAACTTGCAACTTTGAATGAGAATGTGCTTGCTTACAGCAACGTGCTATATGTTCTGAATGCCCGAATATGGAATCTGTGTCAAAACTTTGTTAGGAATTATGTGATCCTTACTAGCTGGAAGTAAGGGAGATGGGGCATGAAGTTATTTCTAGGAGTTGGACACATACCAAGTTTAGCTCAGTTCTGGGCATCTTTGAAATACCTATACAAACTTGTTCCTACCTAGTAACTTGCATCTTTGAATTAGAATCTGCTTGCTTACAGCAACGTGGTATATGTTCTGAATGCCCGAATTGGGAATCTGTGTCAAAACTTTGTTAGGAATTATGTGATCCTTACTAGCAGGAAGTAAGGGAGATGGGGCATGAAGTTATTTCTAGGAGTTGGACACATACCAAGTTTAGCTCAGTTCTGGGCATCTTTGAAATACCTATACAAACTTGTTCCTACATAGTAACTTGCAACTTTGAATGAAAATGTGCTTGGTTACAGCAACGTGCTATATGTTCTGAATGCCCGAATTGGGAATCTGTGTCAAAACTTTGTTAGGAATTATGTCATCCTTACTAGCTGGAAGTAAGGGAGATGGGGCATGAAGTTATTTCTAGGAGTTGGACACATACCAAGTTTAGCTCAGTTCTGGGCATCTTTGAAATACCTATACAAACTTGTTCCTACATAGTAACTTGCATCTTTGAATGAGAATGTGCTTGCTTACAGCAACGTGCTATATGTTCTGAATGCCCGAATTGGGAATCTGTGTCAAAACTTTGTTAGGAATTATGTGATCCTTACTAGCTGGAAGTAAGGGAGATGGAGCATGAAGTTATTTCTAGGAGTTGGACACATACCAAGTTTAGCTCAGTTCTGGGCATCTTTGAAATACCTATACAAACTTGTTCCTACATAGTAACTTGCATCTTTGAATGAGAATGTGCTTGCTTACAGCAACGTGCTATATGTTCTGAATGCCCGAATTGGGAATCTGTGTCAAAACTTTGTTAGGAATTATGTGATCCTTACTAGCTGGAAGTAATGGTGATGGGGCATGAAGTTATTTCTTGGAGTTGGAGACATACCAAGTGTAGCTCAGTTCTGGGCATCTTTGAAATACCTATACAAACTTGTTCCTACATAGTAACTTGCAACTTTGAATGAGAATGTGCTTGCTTGCAGCAACGTGCTATATGTTCTGAATGCCCGAATAGGGAATCTGTGTCAAAACTTTGTTAGGAATTATGTGATCCTTACTAGCTGGAAGTAAGGGAGATGGGGCATGAAGTTATTTCTAGGAGTTGGACACATACCAAGTTTAGCTCAGTTCTGGGCATCTTTGAAATACCTATACAAACTTGTCCCTACATAGTAAATTGCAACTTTGAATGAGAATGTGCTTGCTTACAGCAACGTGCTATATGTTCTGAATGCCCGAATTGGGAATCTGTGTCAAAACTTTGTTAGGAATTATGTGATCCTTACTAGCTGGAAGTAAGGGAGATGGGGCATGAAGTTATTTCTAGGAGTTGGACACATACCAAGTTTAGCTCAGTTCTGGGCATCTTTGAAATACCTATACAAACTTGTTCCTACATAGTAACTTGCAACTTTGAATGAGAATGTGCTTGCTTACAGCAACGTGCTATATGTTCTGAATGCCCGAATTGGGAATCTGTGTCAAAACTTTGTTAGGAATTATGTGATCCTTACTAGCTGGAAGTAAGGGAGATGGGGCATGAAGTTATTTCTAGGAGTTGGACACATACCAAGTTTAGCTCAGTTCTGGGCATCTTTGAAATACCTATACAAACTTGTTCCTACATAGTAACTTGCAACTTTGAATGAGAATGTGCTTGCTTACAGCAACGTGCTATATGTTCTGAATGCCCGAATTGGGAATCTGTGTCAAAACTTTGTTAGGAATTATGTGATCCTTACTAGCTGGAAGTAAGGGAGATGGGGCATGAAGTTATTTCTAGGAGTTGGACACATACCAAGTTTAGCTCAGTTCTGGGCATCTTTGAAATACCTATACAAAGTTGTTCCTACATAGTAACTTGCAACTTTGAATGAGAATGTGCTTGCTTGCAGCAACGTGCTATATGTTCTGAATGCCCGAATAGGGAATCTGTGTCAAAACTTTGTTAGGAATTATGTGATCCTTACTAGCTGGAAGTAAGGGAGATGGAGCATGAAGTTATTTCTAGGAGTTGGACACATACCAAGTTTAGCTCAGTTCTGGGCATCTTTGAAATACCTATACAAACTTGTTCCTACATAGTAACTTGCAACTTTGAATGAAAATGTGCTTGCTTACAGCAACGTGCTATATGTTCTGAATGCCCGAATTGGGAATCTGTGTCAAAACTTTGTTAGGAATTATGTGATCCTTACTAGCTGGAAGTAAGGGAGATGGGGCATGAAGTTATTTCTAGGAGTTGGACACATACCAAGTTTAGCTCAGTTCTGGGCATCTTTGAAATACCTATACAAACTTGTTCCTACCTAGTAACTTGCATCTTTGAATGAGAATGTGCTTGCTTACAGCAACGTGCTATATGTTCTGAATGCCCGAATTGGGAATCTGTGTCAAAACTTTGTTAGGAATTATGTGATCCTTACTAGCTGGAAGTAAGGGAGATGGGGCATGAAGTTATTTCTAGGAGTTGGACACATACCAAGTTTAGCTCAGTTCTGGGCATCTTTGAAATACCTATACAAACTTGTTCCTACCTAGTAACTTGCATCTTTGAATGAGAATGTGCTTGCTTACAGCAACGTGCTATATGTTCTGAATGCCCGAATTGGGAATCTGTGTCAAAACTTTGTTAGGAATTATGTGATCCTTACTAGCTGGAAGTAAGGGAGATGGGGCATGAAGTTATTTCTAGGAGTTGGACACATACCAAGTTTAGCTCAGTTCTGGGCATCTTTGAAATACCTATACAAACTTGTTCCTACCTAGTAACTTGCATCTTTGAATGAGAATCTGCTTGCTTACAGCAACGTGCTATATGTTCTGAATGCCCGAATTGGGAATCTGTGTCAAAACTTTGTTAGGAATTATGTGATCCTTACTAGCTGGAAGTAAGGGAGATGGGGCATGAAGTTATTTCTAGGAGTTGGACACATACCAAGTTTAGCTCAGTTCTGGGCATCTTTGAAATACCTATACAAACTTGTTCCTACCTAGTAACTTGCAACTTTTAATGAAAATGTGCTTGCTTACAGCAACGTGCTATATGTTCTGAATGCCCGAATTGGGAATCTGTGTCAAAACTTTGTTAGGAATTATGTGATCCTTACTAGCTGGAAGTAAGGGAGATGGGGCATGACGTTATTTCTAGGAGTTGGACACATACCAAGTTTAGCTCAGTTCTGGGCATCTTTGAAATACCTATACAAACTTGTTCCTGCCTAGTAACTTGCATCTTTGAATGAGAATCTGCTTGCTTACATCAACGTGGTATATGTTCTGAATGCCCGAATTGGGAATCTGTGTCAAAACTTTGTTAGGAATTATGTGATCCTTAATAGCTGGAAGTAAGGGAGATGGGGCATGAAGTTATTTCTAGGAGTTGGACACATACCAAGTTTAGCTCAGTTCTGGGCATCTTTGAAATACCTATACAAACTTGTTCCTACATAGTAACTTGCAACTTTGAATGAGAATGTGCTTGCTTACAGCAACGTGCTATATGTTCTGAATGCCCGAATAGGGAATCTGTGTCAAAACTTTGTTAGGAATTATGTGATCCTTACTAGCTGGAAGTAAGGGAGATGGGGCATGAAGTTATTTCTAGGAGTTGGACACATACCAAGTTTAGCTCAGTTCTGGGCATCTTTGAAATACCTATACAAACTTGTTCCTACATAGTAACTTGCAACTTTGAATGAAAATGTGCTTGCTTACAGCAACGTGCTATATGTTCTGAATGCCCGAATTGGGAATCTGTGTCAAAACTTTGTTAGGAATTATGTGATCCTTACTAGCTGGAAGTAAGGGAGATGGGGCATGAAGTTATTTCTTGGAGTTGGAGACATACCACGTTTAGCTCAGTTCTGGGCATCTTTGAAATACCTATACAAACTTGTTCCTACATAGTAACTTGCAACTTTGAATGAGAATGTGCTTGCTTGCAGCAACGTGCTATATGTTCTGAATGCCCGAATAGGGAATCTGTGTCAAAACTTTGTTAGGAATTATCTGATCCTCACTAGCTGGAAGTAAGGGAGATGGAGCATGAAGTTATTTCTAGGAGTTGGACACATACCAAGTTTAGCTCAGTTCTGGGCATCTTTGAAATAACTATACAAACTTGTTCCTACATAGTAACTTGCAACTTTGAATGAGAATGTGCTTGCTTACAGCAACGTGCTATATGTTCTGAATGCCCGAATATGGAATCTGTGTCAAAACTTTGTTAGGAATTATGTGATCCTTACTAGCTGGAAGTAAGGGAGATGGGGCATGAAGTTATTTCTAGGAGTTGGACACATACCAAGTTTAGCTCAGTTCTGGGCATCTTTGAAATACCTATACAAACTTGTTCCTACCTAGTAACTTGCATCTTTGAATGAGAATCTGCTTGCTTACAGCAACGTGCTATATGTTCTGAATGCCCGAATTGGGAATCTGTGTCAAAACTTTGTTAGGAATTATGTGATCCTTACTAGCTGGAAGTAAGGGAGATGGGGCATGAAGTTATTTCTAGGAGTTGGACACATACCAAGTTTAGCTCAGTTCTGGGCATCTTTGAAATACCTATACAAACTTGTTCCTACATAGTAACTTGCAACTTTGAATGAAAATGTGCTTGCTTACAGCAACGTGCTATATGATCTGAATGCCCGAATTGGGAATCTGTGTCAAAACTTTGTTAGGAATTATGTGATCCTTACTAGCTGGAAGTAAGGGTGATGGGGCATGAAGTTATTTCTTGGAGTTGGAGACATACCAAGTTTAGCTCAGTTCTGGGCATCTTTGAAATACCTATACAAACTTGTTCCTACATAGTAACTTGCAACTTTGAATGAGAATGTGCTTGCTTGCAGCAACGTGCTATATGTTCTGAATGCCCGAATTGGGAATCTGTGTCAAAACTTTGTTAGGAATTATGTGATCCTTACTAGCTGGAAGTAAGGGAGATGGAGCATGAAGTTATTTCTAGGAGTTGGACACATACCAAGTTTAGCTCAGTTCTGGGCATCTTTGAAATACCTATACAAACTTGTTCCTACATAGTAACTTGCAACTTTGAATGAGAATGTGCTTGCTTACAGCAACGTGCTATATGTTCTGAATGCCCGAATATGGAATCTGTGTCAAAACTTTGTTAGGAATTATGTGATCCTTACTAGCTGGAAGTAAGGGAGATGGGGCATGAAGTTATTTCTAGGAGTTGGACACATATCAAGTTTAGCTCAGTTCTGGGCATCTTTGAAATACCTATACAAACTTGTTCCTACCTAGTAACTTGCATCTTTGAATGAGAATCTGCTTGCTTACAGCAACGTGGTATATGTTCTGAATGCCCGAATTGGGAATCTGTGTCAAAACTTTGTTAGGAATTATGTGATCCTTACTAGCTGGAAGTAAGGGAGATGGGGCATGAAGTTATTTCTAGGAGTTGGACACATACCAAGTTTAGCTCAGTTCTGGCCATCTTTGAAATACCTATACAAACTTGTTCCTACATAGTAACTTGCATCTTTGAATGAGAATCTGCTTGCTTACAGCAACGTGCTATATGTTCTGAATGCCCGAATTGGGAATCTGTGTCAAAACTTTGTTAGGAATTATGTGATCCTTACTAGCTGGAAGTAAGGGAGATGGGGCATGAAGTTATTTCTAGGAGTTGGACACATACCAAGTTTAGCTCAGTTCTGGGCATCTTTGAAATACCTATACAAACTTGTTCCTACATAGTAACTTGCAACTTTGAATGAAAATGTGCTTGGTTACAGCAACGTGCTATATGTTCTGAATGCCCGAATAGGGAATCTGTGTCAAAACTTTGTTAGGAATTATGTGATCCTTACTAGCTGGAAGTAAGGGAGATGGAGCATGAAGTTATTTCTAGGAGTTGGACACATACCAAGTTTAGCTCAGTTCTGGGCATCTTTGAAATAACTATACAAACTTGTTCCTACATAGTAACTTGCAACTTTGAATGAGAATGTGCTTGCTTACAGCAACGTGCTATATGTTCTGAATGCCCGAATAGGGAATCTGTGTCAAAACTTTGTTAGGAATTATGTGATCCTTACTAGCTGGAAGTAAGGGAGATGGGGCATGAAGTTATTTCTAGGAGTTGGACACATACCAAGTTTAGCTCAGTTCTGGGCATCTTTGAAATACCTATACAAACTTGTTCCTACCTAGCAACTTGCATCTTTGAATGAGAATCTGCTTGCTTACAGCAACGTGGTATATGTTCTGAATGCCCGAATTGGGAATCTGTGTCAAAACTTTGTTAGGAATTATGTGATCCTTACTAGCTGGAAGTAAGGGAGATGGGGCATGAAGTTATTTCTAGGAGTTGGACACATACCAAGTTTAGCTCAGTTCTGGGCATCTTTGAAATACCTATACAAACTTGTTCCTACATAGAAACTTGCATCTTTGAATGAGAATCTGCTTGCTTACAGCAACGTGCTATATGTTCTGAATGCCCGAATTGGGAATCTGTGTCAAAACTTTGTTAGGAATTATGTGATCCTTACTAGCTGGAAGTAAGGGAGATGGCGCATGAAGTTATTTCTAGGAGTTGGACACATACCAAGTTTAGCTCAGTTCTGGGCATCTTTGAAATACCTATACAAACTTGTTCCTACATAGTAACTTGCAACTTTGAATGAAAATGTGCTTGGTTACAGCAACGTGCTATATGTTCTGAATGCCCGAATTGGGAATCTGTGTCAAAACTTTGTTAGGAATTATGTCATTCTTACTAGCTGGAAGTAAGGGAGATGGGGCATGAAGTTATTTCTAGGAGTTGGACACATACCAAGTTTAGCTCAGTTCTGGGCATCTTTGAAATACCTATACAAACTTGTTCCTACATAGTAACTTGCATCTTTGAATGAGAATGTGCTTGCTTACAGCAACGTGCTATATGTTCTGAATGCCCGAATTGGGAATCTGTGTCAAAACTTTGTTAGGAATTATGTGATCCTTACTAGCTGGAAGTAAGGGAGATGGGGCATGAAGTTATTTCTAGGAGTTGGACACATACCAAGTTTAGCTCAGTTCTGGGCATCTTTGAAATACCTATACAAACTTGTTCCTACATAGTAACTTGCATCTTTGAATGAGAATGTGCTTGCTTACAGCAACGTGCTATATGTTCTGAATGCCCGAATTGGGAATCTGTGTCAAAACTTTGTTAGGAATTATGTGATCCTTACTAGCTGGAAGTAAGGGTGATGGGGCATGAAGTTATTTCTTGGAGTTGGAGACATACCAAGTTTAGCTCAGTTCTGGGCATCTTTGAAATACCTATACAAACTTGTTCCTACATAGTAACTTGCAACTTTGAATGAGAATGTGCTTGCTTGCAGCAACGTGCTATATGTTCTGAATGCCCGAATAGGGAATCTGTGTCAAAACTTTGTTAGGAATTATGTGATCCTTACTAGCTGGAAGTAAGGGGGATGGAGCATGAAGTTATTTCTAGGAGTTGGACACATACCAAGTTTAGCTCAGTTCTGGGCATCTTTGAAATACCTATACAAACTTGTTCCTACCTAGTAACTTGCATCTTTGAATGAGAATCTGCTTGCTTACAGCAACGTGGTATATGTTCTGAATGCCCGAATTGGGAATCTGTGTCAAAACTTTGTTAGGAATTATGTGATCCTTACTAGCTGGAAGTAAGGGAGATGGGGCATGAAGTTATTTCTAGGAGTTGGACACATACCAAGTTTAGCTCAGTTCTGGGCATCTTTGAAATACCTATACAAACTTGTTCCTACATAGTAACTTGCAACTTTGAATGAAAATGTGCTTGCTTACAGCAACGTGCTATATGTTCTGAATGCCCGAATTGGGAATCTGTGTCAAAACTTTGTTAGGAATTATGTGATCCTTACTAGCTGGAAGTAAGGGTGATGGGGCATGAAGTTATTTCTTGGAGTTGGAGACATACCAAGTTTAGCTCAGTTCTGGGCATCTTTGAAATACCTATACAAACTTGTTCCTACATAGTAACTTGCAACTTTGAATGAGAATGTGCTTGTTGCAGCAACGTGCTATATGTTCTGAATGCCCGAATTGGGAATCTGTGTCAAAACTTTGTTAGGAATTATGTGATCCTTACTAGCTGGAAGTAAGGGAGATGGGGCATGAAGTTATTTCTAGGAGTTGGACACATACCAAGTTTAGCTCAGTTCTGGGCATCTTTGAAATACCTATACAAACTTGTTCCTACATAGTAACTTGCAACTTTGAATGAGAATGTGCTTGCTTACAGCAACGTGCTATATGTTCTGAATGCCCGAATATGGAATCTGTGTCAAAACTTTGTTAGGAATTATGAGATCCTTACTAGCTGGAAGTAAGGGAGATGGGGCATGAAGTTATTTCTAGGAGTTGGACACATACCAAGTTTAGCTCAGTTCTGGGCATCTTTGAAATACCTATACAAACTTGTTCCTACCTAGTAACTTGCATCTTGGAATGAGAATGTGCTTGCTTACAGCAACGTGCTATATGTTCTGAATGCCCGAATTGGGAATCTGTGTCAAAACTTTGTTAGGAATTATGTGATCCTTACTAGCTGGAAGTAAGGGAGATGGGGCATGAAGTTATTTCTAGGAGTTGGACACATACCAAGTTTAGCTCAGTTCTGGGCATCTTTGAAATACCTATACAAACTTGTTCCTACATAGTAACTTGCAACTTTGAATGAGAATGTGCTTGCTTACAGCAACGTGCTATATGTTCTGAATGCCCGAATTGGGAATCTGTGTCAAAACTTTGTTAGGAATTATGTGATCCTTACTAGCTGGAAGTAAGGGAAATGGGGCATGAAGTTATTTCTAGGAGTTGGACACATACCAAGTTTAGCTCAGTTCTGGGCATCTTTGAAATACCTATACAAACTTGTTCCTACATAGTAACTTGCAACTTTGAATGAGAATGTGCTTGCTTGCAGCAACGTGCTATATGTTCTGAATGCCCGAATAGGGAATCTGTGTCAAAACTTTGTTAGGAATTATGTGATCCTTACTAGCTGGAAGTAAGGGAGATGGAGCATGAAGTTATTTCTATTAGTTGGACACATACCAAGTTTAGCTCAGTTCTGGGCATCTTTGAAATACCTATACAAACTTGTTCCTTCATAGTAACTTGCAACTTTGAATGAAAATGTGCTTGCTTACAGCAACGTGCTATATGTTCTGAATGCCCGAATTGGGAATCTGTGTCAAAACTTTGTTAGGAATTATGTGATCCTTACTAGCTGGAAGTAAGGGAGATGGGGCATGAAGTTATTTCTAGGAGTTGGACACATACCAAGTTTAGCTCAGTTCTGGGCATCTTTGAAATACCTATACAAACTTGTTCCTACCTAGTAACTTGCATCTTTGAATGAGAATGTGCTTGCTTACAGCAACGTGCTATATGTTCTGAATGCCCGAATTGGGAATCTGTGTCAAAACTTTGTTAGGAATTATGTGATCCTTACTAGCTGGAAGTAAGGGAGATGGGGCATGAAGTTATTTCTAGGAGTTGGACACAATCCAAGTTTAGCTCAGTTCTGGGCATCTTTGAAATACCTATACAAACTTGTTCCTACATAGTAACTTGCATCTTTGAATGAGAATCTGCTTGCTTACAGCAACGTGCTATATGTTCTGAATGCCCGAATTGGGAATCTGTGTCAAAACTTTGTTAGGAATTACGTGATCCTTACTAGCTGGAAGTAAGGGAGATGGGGCATGAAGTTATTTCTAGGAGTTGGACACATACCAAGTTTAGCTCAGTTCTGGGCATCTTTGAAATACCTATACAAACTTGTTCCTACCTAGTAACTTGCAACTTTGAATGAAAATGTGCTTGCTTACAGCAACGTGCTATATGTTCTGAATGCCCGAATTGGGAATCTGTGTCAAAACTTTGTTAGGAATTATGTGATCCTTACTAGCTGGAAGTAAGGGAGATGGGGCATGAAGTTATTTCTAGGAGTTGGACACATACCAAGTTTAGCTCAGTTCTGGGCATCTTTGAAATACCTATACAAACTTGTTCCTACATAGTAACTTGCAACTTTGAATGAGAATCTGCTTGCTTACAGCAACGTGCTATATGTTCTGAATGCCCGAATTGGGAATCTGTGTCAAAACTTTGTTAGGAATTATGTGATCCTTACTAGCTGGAAGTAAGGGAGATGGGGCATGAAGTTATTTCTAGGAGTTGGACACATACCAAGTTTAGCTCAGTTCTGGGCATCTTTGAAATACCTATACAAACTTGTTCCTACATAGTAACTTGCAACTTTGAATGAGAATGTGCTTGCTTACAGCAACGTGCTATATGTTCTGAATGCCCGAATTGGGAATCTGTGTCAAAACTTTGTTAGGAATTATGTGATCCTTACTAGCTGGAAGTAAGGGAGATGGGGCATGAAGTTATTTCTAGGAGTTGGACACATACCAAGTTTAGCTCAGTTCTGGGCATCTTTGAAATACCTATACAAAGTTGTTCCTACATAGTAACTTGCAACTTTGAATGAGAATGTGCTTGCTTGCAGCAACGTGCTATATGTTCTGAATGCCCGAATAGGGAATCTGTGTCAAAACTTTGTTAGGAATTATGTGATCCTTACTAGCTGGAAGTAAGGGAGATGGGGCATGAAGTTATTTCTAGGAGTTGGACACATACCAAGTTTAGCTCAGTTCTGGGCATCTTTGAAATACCTATACAAACTTGTTCCTTCATAGTAACTTGCAACTTTGAATGAAAATGTGCTTGCTTACAGCAACGTGCTATATGTTCTGAATGCCCGAATTGGGAATCTGTGTCAAAACTTTGTTAGGAATTATGTGATCCTTACTAGCTGGAAGTAAGGGAGATGGGGCATGAAGTTATTTCTAGGAGTTGGACACATACCAAGTTTAGCTCAGTTCTGGGCATCTTTGAAATACCTATACAAACTTGTTCCTACCTAGTAACTTGCATCTTTGAAGGAGAATGTGCTTGCTTACAGCAACGTGCTATATGTTCTGAATGCCCGAATTGGGAATCTGTGTCAAAACTTTGTTAGGAATTATGTGATCCTTACTAGCTGGAAGTAAGGGAGATGGGGCATGAAGTTATTTCTAGGAGTTGGACACATACCAAGTTTAGCTCAGTTCTGGGCATCTTTGAAATACCTATACAAACTTGTTCCTACCTAGTAACTTGCATCTTTGAATGAGAATCTGCTTGCTTACAGCAACGTGCTATATGTTCTGAATGCCCGAATTGGGAATCTGTGTCAAAACTTTGTTAGGAATTATGTGATCCTTACTAGCTGGAAGTAAGGGAGATGGGGCATGAAGTTATTTCTAGGAGTTGGACACATACCAAGTTTAGCTCAGTTCTGGGCATCTTTGAAATACCTATACAAACTTGTTCCTACCTAGTAACTTGCAACTTTTAATGAAAATGTGCTTGCTTACAGCAACGTGCTATATGTTCTGAATGCCCGAATTGGGAATCTGTGTCAAAACTTTGTTAGGAATTATGTGATCCTTACTAGCTGGAAGTAAGGGAGATGGGGCATGAAGTTATTTCTAGGAGTTGGACACATACCAAGTTTAGCTCAGTTCTGGGCATCTTTGAAATACCTATACAAACTTGTTCCTACCTAGTAACTTGCATCTTTGAATGAGAATTTGCTTGCTTACAGCAACGTGGTATATGTTCTGAATGCCCGAATTGGGAATCTGTGTCAAAACTTTGTTAGGAATTATGTGATCCTTAATAGCTGGAAGTAAGGGAGATGGGGCATGAAGTTATTTCTAGGAGTTGAACACATAACAAGTTTAGCTCAGTTCTGGGCATCTTTGAAATACCTATACAAACTTGTTCCTACATAGTAACTTGCAACTTTGAATGAGAATGCGCTTGCTTACAGCAACGTGCTATATGTTCTGAATGCCCGAATAGGGAATCTGTGTCAAAACTTTGTTAGGAATTATGTGATCCTTACTAGCTGGAAGTAAGGGAGATGGGGCATGAAGTTATTTCTAGGAGTTGGACACATACCAAGTTTAGCTCAGTTCTGGGCATCTTTGAAATACCTATACAAACTTGTTCCTACATAGTAACTTGCAACTTTGAATGAAAATGTGCTTGCTTACAGCAACGTGCTATATGTTCTGAATGCCCGAATTGGGAATCTGTGTCAAAACTTTGTTAGGAATTATGTGATCCTTACTAGCTGGAAGTAAGGGAGATGGGGCATGAAGTTATTTCTTGGAGTTGGAGACATACCACGTTTAGCTCAGTTCTGGGCATCTTTGAAATACCTATACAAACTTGTTCCTACATAGTAACTTGCAACTTTGAATGAGAATGTGCTTGCTTGCAGCAACGTGCTATATGTTCTGAATGCCCGAATAGGGAATCTGTGTCAAAACTTTGTTAGGAATTATCTGATCCTCACTAGCTGGAAGTAAGGGAGATGGAGCATGAAGTTATTTCTAGGAGTTGGACACATACCAAGTTTAGCTCAGTTCTGGGCATCTTTGAAATAACTATACAAACTTGTTCCTACATAGTAACTTGCAACTTTGAATGAGAATGTGCTTGCTTACAGCAACGTGCTATATGTTCTGAATGCCCGAATATGGAATCTGTGTCAAAACTTTGTTAGGAATTATGTGATCCTTACTAGCTGGAAGTAAGGGAGATGGGGCATGAAGTTATTTCTAGGAGTTGGACACATACCAAGTTTAGCTCAGTTCTGGGCATCTTTGAAATACCTATACAAACTTGTTCCTACCTAGTAACTTGCATCTTTGAATGAGAATCTGCTTGCTTACAGCAACGTGCTATATGTTCTGAATGCCCGAATTGGGAATCTGTGTCAAAACTTTGTTAGGAATTATGTGATCCTTACTAGCTGGAAGTAAGGGAGATGGGGCATGAAGTTATTTCTAGGAGTTGGACACATACCAAGTTTAGCTCAGTTCTGGGCATCTTTGAAATACCTATACAAACTTGTTCCTACATAGTAACTTGCAACTTTGAATGAAAATGTGCTTGCTTACAGCAACGTGCTATATGATCTGAATGCCCGAATTGGGAATCTGTGTCAAAACTTTGTTAGGAATTATGTGATCCTTACTAGCTGGAAGTAAGGGTGATGGGGCATGAAGTTATTTCTTGGAGTTGGAGACATACCTAGTTTAGCTCAGTTCTGGGCATCTTTGAAATACCTATACAAACTTGTTCCTACATAGTAACTTGCAACTTTGAATGAGAATGTGCTTGCTTGCAGCAACGTGCTATATGTTCTGAATGCCCGAATTGGGAATCTGTGTCAAAACTTTGTTAGGAATTATGTGATCCTTACTAGCTGGAAGTAAGGGAGATGGAGCATGAAGTTATTTCTAGGAGTTGGACACATACCAAGTTTAGCTCAGTTCTGGGCATCTTTGAAATACCTATACAAACTTGTTCCTACATAGTAACTTGCAACTTTGAATGAGAATGTGCTTGCTTACAGCAACGTGCTATATGTTCTGAATGCCCGAATATGGAATCTGTGTCAAAACTTTGTTAGGAATTATGTGATCCTTACTAGCTGGAAGTAAGGGAGATGGGGCATGAAGTTATTTCTAGGAGTTGGACACATATCAAGTTTAGCTCAGTTCTGGGCATCTTTGAAATACCTATACAAACTTGTTCCTACCTAGTAACTTGCATCTTTGAATGAGAATCTGCTTGCTTACAGCAACGTGGTATATGTTCTGAATGCCCGAATTGGGAATCTGTGTCAAAACTTTGTTAGGAATTATGTGATCCTTACTAGCTGGAAGTAAGGGAGATGGGGCATGAAGTTATTTCTAGGAGTTGGACACATACCAAGTTTAGCTCAGTTCTGGCCATCTTTGAAATACCTATACAAACTTGTTCCTACATAGTAACTTGCATCTTTGAATGAGAATCTGCTTGCTTACAGCAACGTGCTATATGTTCTGAATGCCCGAATTGGGAATCTGTGTCAAAACTTTGTTAGGAATTATGTGATCCTTACTAGCTGGAAGTAAGGGAGATGGGGCATGAAGTTATTTCTAGGAGTTGGACACATACCAAGTTTAGCTCAGTTCTGGGCATCTTTGAAATACCTATAGAAACTTGTTCCTACATAGTAACTTGCAACTTTGAATGAAAATGTGCTTGGTTACAGCAACGTGCTATATGTTCTGAATGCCCGAATAGGGAATCTGTGTCAAAACTTTGTTAGGAATTATGTGATCCTTACTAGCTGGAAGTAAGGGAGATGGAGCATGAAGTTATTTCTAGGAGTTGGACACATACCAAGTTTAGCTCAGTTCTGGGCATCTTTGAAATAACTATACAAACTTGTTCCTACATAGTAACTTGCAACTTTGAATGAGAATGTGCTTGCTTACAGCAACGTGCTATATGTTCTGAATGCCCGAATATGGAATCTGTGTCAAAACTTTGTTAGGAATTATGTGATCCTTACTAGCTGGAAGTAAGGGAGATGGGGCATGAAGTTATTTCTAGGAGTTGGACACATACCAAGTTTAGCTCAGTTCTGGGCATCTTTGAAATACCTATACAAACTTGTTCCTACCTAGCAACTTGCATCTTTGAATGAGAATCTGCTTGCTTACAGCAACGTGGTATATGTTCTGAATGCCCGAATTGGGAATCTGTGTCAAAACTTTGTTAGGAATTATGTGATCCTTACTAGCTGGAAGTAAGGGAGATGGGGCATGAAGTTATTTCTAGGAGTTGGACACATACCAAGTTTAGCTCAGTTCTGGGCATCTTTGAAATACCTATACAAACTTGTTCCTACATAGAAACTTGCATCTTTGAATGAGAATCTGCTTGCTTACAGCAACGTGCTATATGTTCTGAATGCCCGAATTGGGAATCTGTGTCAAAACTTTGTTAGGAATTATGTGATCCTTACTAGCTGGAAGTAAGGGAGATGGCGCATGAAGTTATTTCTAGGAGTTGGACACATACCAAGTTTAGCTCAGTTCTGGGCATCTTTGAAATACCTATACAAACTTGTTCCTACATAGTAACTTGCAACTTTGAATGAAAATGTGCTTGGTTACAGCAACGTGCTATATGTTCTGAATGCCCGAATTGGGAATCTGTGTCAAAACTTTGTTAGGAATTATGTCATTCTTACTAGCTGGAAGTAAGGGAGATGGGGCATGAAGTTATTTCTAGGAGTTGGACACATACCAAGTTTAGCTCAGTTCTGGGCATCTTTGAAATACCTATACAAACTTGTTCCTACATAGTAACTTGCATCTTTGAATGAGAATGTGCTTGCTTACAGCAACGTGCTATATGTTCTGAATGCCCGAATTGGGAATCTGTGTCAAAACTTTGTTAGGAATTATGTGATCCTTACTAGCTGGAAGTAAGGGAGATGGGGCATGAAGTTATTTCTAGGAGTTGGACACATACCAAGTTTAGCTCAGTTCTGGGCATCTTTGAAATACCTATACAAACTTGTTCCTACATAGTAACTTGCATCTTTGAATGAGAATGTGCTTGCTTACAGCAACGTGCTATATGTTCTGAATGCCCGAATTGGGAATCTGTGTCAAAACTTTGTTAGGAATTATGTGATCCTTACTAGCTGGAAGTAAGGGTGATGGGGCATGAAGTTATTTCTTGGAGTTGGAGACATACCAAGTTTAGCTCAGTTCTGGGCATCTTTGAAATACCTATACAAACTTGTTCCTACATAGTAACTTGCAACTTTGAATGAGAATGTGCTTGCTTGCAGCAACGTGCTATATGTTCTGAATGCCCGAATAGGGAATCTGTGTCAAAACTTTGTTAGGAATTATGTGATCCTTACTAGCTGGAAGTAAGGGGGATGGAGCATGAAGTTATTTCTAGGAGTTGGACACATACCAAGTTTAGCTCAGTTCTGGGCATCTTTGAAATACCTATACAAACTTGTTCCTACCTAGTAACTTGCATCTTTGAATGAGAATCTGCTTGCTTACAGCAACGTGGTATATGTTCTGAATGCCCGAATTGGGAATCTGTGTCAAAACTTTGTTAGGAATTATGTGATCCTTACTAGCTGGAAGTAAGGGAGATGGGGCATGAAGTTATTTCTAGGAGTTGGACACATACCAAGTTTAGCTCAGTTCTGGGCATCTTTGAAATACCTATACAAACTTGTTCCTACATAGTAACTTGCAACTTTGAATGAAAATGTGCTTGCTTACAGCAACGTGCTATATGTTCTGAATGCCCGAATTGGGAATCTGTGTCAAAACTTTGTTAGGAATTATGTGATCCTTACTAGCTGGAAGTAAGGGTGATGGGGCATGAAGTTATTTCTTGGAGTTGGAGACATACCAAGTTTAGCTCAGTTCTGGGCATCTTTGAAATACCTATACAAACTTGTTCCTACATAGTAACTTGCAACTTTGAATGAGAATGTGCTTGTTGCAGCAACGTGCTATATGTTCTGAATGCCCGAATTGGGAATCTGTGTCAAAACTTTGTTAGGAATTATGTGATCCTTACTAGCTGGAAGTAAGGGAGATGGGGCATGAAGTTATTTCTAGGAGTTGGACACATACCAAGTTTAGCTCAGTTCTGGGCATCTTTGAAATACCTATACAAACTTGTTCCTACATAGTAACTTGCAACTTTGAATGAGAATGTGCTTGCTTACAGCAACGTGCTATATGTTCTGAATGCCCGAATATGGAATCTGTGTCAAAACTTTGTTAGGAATTATGAGATCCTTACTAGCTGGAAGTAAGGGAGATGGGGCATGAAGTTATTTCTAGGAGTTGGACACATACCAAGTTTAGCTCAGTTCTGGGCATCTTTGAAATACCTATACAAACTTGTTCCTACCTAGTAACTTGCATCTTGGAATGAGAATGTGCTTGCTTACAGCAACGTGCTATATGTTCTGAATGCCCGAATTGGGAATCTGTGTCAAAACTTTGTTAGGAATTATGTGATCCTTACTAGCTGGAAGTAAGGGAGATGGGGCATGAAGTTATTTCTAGGAGTTGGACACATACCAAGTTTAGCTCAGTTCTGGGCATCTTTGAAATACCTATACAAACTTGTTCCTACATAGTAACTTGCAATTTTGAATGAGAATGTGCTTGCTTACAGCAACGTGCTATATGTTCTGAATGCCCGAATTGGGAATCTGTGTCAAAACTTTGTTAGGAATTATGTGATCCTTACTAGCTGGAAGTAAGGGAAATGGGGCATGAAGTTATTTCTAGGAGTTGGACACATACCAAGTTTAGCTCAGTTCTGGGCATCTTTGAAATACCTATACAAACTTGTTCCTACATAGTAACTTGCAACTTTGAATGAGAATGTGCTTGCTTGCAGCAACGTGCTATATGTTCTGAATGCCCGAATAGGGAATCTGTGTCAAAACTTTGTTAGGAATTATGTGATCCTTACTAGCTGGAAGTAAGGGAGATGGAGCATGAAGTTATTTCTATTAGTTGGACACATACCAAGTTTAGCTCAGTTCTGGGCATCTTTGAAATACCTATACAAACTTGTTCCTTCATAGTAACTTGCAACTTTGAATGAAAATGTGCTTGCTTACAGCAACGTGCTATATGTTCTGAATGCCCGAATTGGGAATCTGTGTCAAAACTTTGTTAGGAATTATGTGATCCTTACTAGCTGGAAGTAAGGGAGATGGGGCATGAAGTTATTTCTAGGAGTTGGACACATACCAAGTTTAGCTCAGTTCTGGGCATCTTTGAAATACCTATACAAACTTGTTCCTACCTAGTAACTTGCATCTTTGAATGAGAATGTGCTTGCTTACAGCAACGTGCTATATGTTCTGAATGCCCGAATTGGGAATCTGTGTCAAAACTTTGTTAGGAATTATGTGATCCTTACTAGCTGGAAGTAAGGGAGATGGGGCATGAAGTTATTTCTAGGAGTTGGACACAATCCAAGTTTAGCTCAGTTCTGGGCATCTTTGAAATACCTATACAAACTTGTTCCTACATAGTAACTTGCATCTTTGAATGAGAATCTGCTTGCTTACAGCAACGTGCTATATGTTCTGAATGCCCGAATTGGGAATCTGTGTCAAAACTTTGTTAGGAATTACGTGATCCTTACTAGCTGGAAGTAAGGGAGATGGGGCATGAAGTTATTTCTAGGAGTTGGACACATACCAAGTTTAGCTCAGTTCTGGGCATCTTTGAAATACCTATACAAACTTGTTCCTACCTAGTAACTTGCAACTTTGAATGAAAATGTGCTTGCTTACAGCAACGTGCTATATGTTCTGAATGCCCGAATTGGGAATCTGTGTCAAAACTTTGTTAGGAATTATGTGATCCTTACTAGCTGGAAGTAAGGGAGATGGGGCATGAAGTTATTTCTAGGAGTTGGACACATACTAAGTTTAGCTCAGTTCTGGGCATCTTTGAAATACCTATACAAACTTGTTCCTACATAGTAACTTGCAACTTTGAATGAGAATCTGCTTGCTTACAGCAACGTGCTATATGTTCTGAATGCCCGAATTGGGAATCTGTGTCAAAACTTTGTTAGGAATTATGTGATCCTTACTAGCTGGAAGTAAGGGAGATGGGGCATGAAGTTATTTCTAGGAGTTGGACACATACCAAGTTTAGCTCAGTTCTGGGCATCTTTGAAATACCTATACAAACTTGTTCCTACATAGTAACTTGCAACTTTGAATGAGAATGTGCTTGCTTACAGCAACGTGCTATATGTTCTGAATGCCCGAATTGGGAATCTGTGTCAAAACTTTGTTAGGAATTATGTGATCCTTACTAGCTGGAAGTAAGGGAGATGGGGCATGAAGTTATTTCTAGGAGTTGGACACATACCAAGTTTAGCTCAGTTCTGGGCATCTTTGAAATACCTATACAAAGTTGTTCCTACATAGTAACTTGCAACTTTGAATGAGAATGTGCTTGCTTGCAGCAACGTGCTATATGTTCTGAATGCCCGAATAGGGAATCTGTGTCAAAACTTTGTTAGGAATTATGTGATCCTTACTAGCTGGAAGTAAGGGAGATGGGGCATGAAGTTATTTCTAGGAGTTGGACACATACCAAGTTTAGCTCAGTTCTGGGCATCTTTGAAATACCTATACAAACTTGTTCCTTCATAGTAACTTGCAACTTTGAATGAAAATGTGCTTGCTTACAGCAACGTGCTATATGTTCTGAATGCCCGAATTGGGAATCTGTGTCAAAACTTTGTTAGGAATTATGTGATCCTTACTAGCTGGAAGTAAGGGAGATGGGGCATGACGTTATTTCTAGGAGTTGGACACATACCAAGTTTAGCTCAGTTCTGGGCATCTTTGAAATACCTATACAAACTTGTTCCTACCTAGTAACTTGCATCTTTGAAGGAGAATGTGCTTGCTTACAGCAACGTGCTATATGTTCTGAATGCCCGAATTGGGAATCTGTGTCAAAACTTTGTTAGGAATTATGTGATCCTTACTAGCTGGAAGTAAGGGAGATGGGGCATGAAGTTATTTCTAGGAGTTGGACACATACCAAGTTTAGCTCAGTTCTGGGCATCTTTGAAATACCTATACAAACTTGTTCCTACCTAGTAACTTGCATCTTTGAATGAGAATCTGCTTGCTTACAGCAACGTGCTATATGTTCTGAATGCCCGAATTGGGAATCTGTGTCAAAACTTTGTTAGGAATTATGTGATCCTTACTAGCTGGAAGAAAGGGGGATGGGGCATGAAGTTATTTCTAGGAGTTGGACACATACCAAGTTTAGCTCAGTTCTGGGCATCTTTGAAATACCTATACAAACTTGTTCCTACCTAGTAACTTGCAACTTTTAATGAAAATGTGCTTGCTTACAGCAACGTGCTATATGTTATGAATGCCCGAATTGGGAATCTGTGTCAAAACTTTGTTAGGAATTATGTGATCCTTACTAGCTGGAAGTAAGGGAGATGGGGCATGAAGTTATTTCTAGGAGTTGGACACATACCAAGTTTAGCTCAGTTCTGGGCATCTTTGAAATACCTATACAAACTTGTTCCTACCTAGTAACTTGCATCTTTGAATGAGAATTTGCTTGCTTACAGCAACGTGGTATATGTTCTGAATGCCCGAATTGGGAATCTGTGTCAAAACTTTGTTAGGAATTATGTGATCCTTAATAGCTGGAAGTAAGGGAGATGGGGCATGAAGTTATTTCTAGGAGTTGGACACATAACAAGTTTAGCTCAGTTCTGGGCATCTTTGAAATACCTATACAAACTTGTTCCTACATAGTAACTTGCAACTTTGAATGAGAATGCGCTTGCTTACAGCAACGTGCTATATGTTCTGAATGCCCGAATAGGGAATCTGTGTCAAAACTTTGTTAGGAATTATGTGATCCTTACTAGCTGGAAGTAAGGGAGATGGGGCATGAAGTTATTTCTAGGAGTTGGACACATACCAAGTTTAGCTCAGTTCTGGGCATCTTTGAAATACCTATACAAACTTGTTCCTACATAGTAACTTGCAACTTTGAATGAAAATGTGCTTGCTTACAGCAACGTGCTATATGTTCTGAATGCCCGAATTGGGAATCTGTGTCAAAACTTTGTTAGGAATTATGTGATCCTTACTAGCTGGAAGTAAGGGAGATGGGGCATGAAGTTATTTCTTGGAGTTGGAGACATACCACGTTTAGCTCAGTTCTGGGCATCTTTGAAATACCTATACAAACTTGTTCCTACATAGTAACTTGCAACTTTGAATGAGAATGTGCTTGCTTGCAGCAACGTGCTATATGTTCTGAATGCCCGAATAGGGAATCTGTGTCAAAACTTTGTTAGGAATTATGTGATCCTTACTAGCTGGAAGTAAGGGAGATGGAGCATGAAGTTATTTCTAGGAGTTGGACACATACCAAGTTTAGCTCAGTTCTGGGCATCTTTGAAATAACTATACAAACTTGTTCCTACATAGTAACTTGCAACTTTGAATGAGAATGTGCTTGCTTACAGCAACGTGCTATATGTTCTGAATGCCCGAATATGGAATCTGTGTCAAAACTTTGTTAGGAATTATGTGATCCTTACTAGCTGGAAGTAAGGGAGATGGGGCATGAAGTTATTTCTAGGAGTTGGACACATACCAAGTTTAGCTCAGTTCTGGGCATCTTTGAAATACCTATACAAACTTGTTCCTACCTAGTAACTTGCATCTTTGAATGAGAATCTGCTTGCTTACAGCAACGTGGTATATGTTCTGAATGCCCGAATTGGGAATCTGTGTCAAAACTTTGTTAGGAATTATGTGATCCTTACTAGCTGGAAGTAAGGGAGATGGGGCATGAAGTTATTTCTAGGAGTTGGACACATACCAAGTTTAGCTCAGTTCTGGGCATCTTTGAAATACCTATACAAACTTGTTCCTACATAGAAACTTGCATCTTTGAATGAGAATGTGCTTGCTTACAGCAACGTGCTATATGTTCTGAATGCCCGAATTGGGAATCTGTGTCAAAACTTTGTTAGGAATTATGTGATCCTTACTAGCTGGAAGTAAGGGAGATGGGGCATGAAGTTATTTCTAGGAGTTGGACACATACCAAGTTTAGCTCAGTTCTGGGCATCTTTGAAATACCTATACAAACTTGTTCCTACATAGTAACTTGCAACTTTGAATGAAAATGTGCTTGGTTACAGCAACGTGCTATATGTTCTGAATGCCCGAATTGGGAATCTGTGTCAAAACTTTGTTAGGAATTATGTCATCCTTACTAGCTGGAAGTAAGGGAGATGGGGCATGAAGTTATTTCTAGGAGTTGGACACATACCAAGTTTAGCTCAGTTCTGGGCATCTTTGAAATACCTATACAAACTTGTTCCTACATAGTAACTTGCATCTTTGAATGAGAATGTGCTTGCTTACAGCAACGTGCTATATGTTCTGAATGCCCGAATTGGGAATCTGTGTCAAAACTTTGTTAGGAATTATGTGATCCTTACTAGCTGGAAGTAAGGGAGATGGAGCATGAAGTTATTTCTAGGAGTTGGACACATACCAAGTTTAGCTCAGTTCTGGGCATCTTTGAAATACCTATACAAACTTGTTCCTACATAGTAACTTGCATCTTTGAATGAGAATGTGCTTGCTTACAGCAACGTGCTATATGTTCTGAATGCCCGAATTGGGAATCTGTGTCAAAACTTTGTTAGGAATTATGTGATCCTTACTAGCTGGAAGTAAGGGTGATGGGGCATGAAGTTATTTCTTGGAGTTGGAGACATACCAAGTGTAGCTCAGTTCTGGGCATCTTTGAAATACCTATACAAACTTGTTCCTACATAGTAACTTGCAACTTTGAATGAGAATGTGCTTGCTTGCAGCAACGTGCTATATGTTCTGAATGCCCGATTAGGGAATCTGTGTCAAAACTTTGTTAGGAATTATGTGATCCTTACTAGCTGGAAGTAAGGGAGATGGGGCATGAAGTTATTTCTAGGAGTTGGACACATACCAAGTTTAGCTCAGTTCTGGGCATCTTTGAAATACCTATACAAACTTGTTCCTACCTAGTAACTTGCATCTTTGAATGAGAATCTGCTTGCTTACAGCAACGTGGTATATGTTCTGAATGCCCGAATTGGGAATCTGTGTCAAAACTTTGTTAGGAATTATGTGATCCTTACTAGCTGGAAGTAAGGGAGATGGGGCATGAAGTTATTTCTAGGAGTTGGACACATACCAAGTTTAGCTCAGTTCTGGGCATCTTTGAAATACCTATACAAACTTGTTCCTACATAGTAACTTGCAACTTTGAATGAAAATGTGCTTGCTTACAGCAACGTGCTATATGATCTGAATGCCCGAATTGGGAATCTGTGTCAAAACTTTGTTAGGAATTATGTGATCCTTACTAGCTGGAAGTAAGGGTGATGGGGCATGAAGTTATTTCTTGGAGTTGGAGACATACCAAGTTTAGCTCAGTTCTGGGCATCTTTGAAATACCTATACAAACTTGTTCCTACATAGTAACTTGCAACTTTGAATGAGAATGTGCTTGCTTGCAGCAACGTGCTATATGTTCTGAATGCCCGAATTGGGAATCTGTGTCAAAACTTTGTTAGGAATTATGTGATCCTTACTAGCTGGAAGTAAGGGAGATGGGGCATGAAGTTATTTCTAGGAGTTGGACACATACCAAGTTTAGCTCAGTTCTGGGCATCTTTGAAATACCTATACAAACTTGTTCCTACATAGTAACTTGCAACTTTGAATGAGAATGTGCTTGCTTACAGCAACGTGCTATATGTTCTGAATGCCCGAATATGGAATCTGTGTCAAAACTTTGTTAGGAATTATGTGATCCTTACTAGCTGGAAGTAAGGGAGATGGGGCATGAAGTTATTTCTAGGAGTTGGACACATATCAAGTTTAGCTCAGTTCTGGGCATCTTTGAAATACCTATACAAACTTGTTCCTACCTAGTAACTTGCATCTTTGAATGAGAATCTGCTTGCTTACAGCAACGTGGTATATGTTCTGAATGCCCGAATTGGGAATCTGTGTCAAAACTTTGTTAGGAATTATGTGATCCTTACTAGCTGGAAGTAAGGGAGATGGGGCATGAAGTTATTTCTAGGAGTTGGACACATACCAAGTTTAGCTCAGTTCTGGCCATCTTTGAAATACCTATACAAACTTGTTCCTACATAGAAACTTGCATCTTTGAATGAGAATGTGCTTGCTTACAGCAACGTGCTATATGTTCTGAATGCCCGAATTGGGAATCTGTGTCAAAACTTTGTTAGGAATTATGTGATCCTTACTAGCTGGAAGTAAGGGAGATGGGGCATGAAGTTATTTCTAGGAGTTGGACACATACCAAGTTTAGCTCAGTTCTGGGCATCTTTGAAATACCTATACAAACTTGTTCCTACATAGTAACTTGCAACTTTGAATGAAAATGTGCTTGGTTACAGCAACGTGCTATATGTTCTGAATGCCCGAATAGGGAATCTGTGTCAAAACTTTGTTAGGAATTATGTGATCCTTACTAGCTGGAAGTAAGGGAGATGGAGCATGAAGTTATTTCTAGGAGTTGGACACATACCAAGTTTAGCTCAGTTCTGGGCATCTTTGAAATAACTATACAAACTTGTTCCTACATAGTAACTTGCAACTTTGAATGAGAATGTGCTTGCTTACAGCAACGTGCTATATGTTCTGAATGCCCGAATATGGAATCTGTGTCAAAACTTTGTTAGGAATTATGTGATCCTTACTAGCTGGAAGTAAGGGAGATGGGGCATGAAGTTATTTCTAGGAGTTGGACACATACCAAGTTTAGCTCAGTTCTGGGCATCTTTGAAATACCTATACAAACTTGTTCCTACCTAGTAACTTGCATCTTTGAATGAGAATCTGCTTGCTTACAGCAACGTGGTATATGTTCTGAATGCCCGAATTGGGAATCTGTGTCAAAACTTTGTTAGGAATTATGTGATCCTTACTAGCTGGAAGTAAGGGAGATGGGGCATGAAGTTATTTCTAGGAGTTGGACACATACCAAGTTTAGCTCAGTTCTGGGCATCTTTGAAATACCTATACAAACTTGTTCCTACATAGAAACTTGCATCTTTGAATGAGAATCTGCTTGCTTACAGCAACGTGCTATATGTTCTGAATGCCCGAATTGGGAATCTGTGTCAAAACTTTGTTAGGAATTATGTGATCCTTACTAGCTGGAAGTAAGGGAGATGGGGCATGAAGTTATTTCTAGGAGTTGGACACATACCAAGTTTAGCTCAGTTCTGGGCATCTTTGAAATACCTATACAAACTTGTTCCTACATAGTAACTTGCAACTTTGAATGAAAATGTGCTTGGTTACAGCAACGTGCTATATGTTCTGAATGCCCGAATTGGGAATCTGTGTCAAAACTTTGTTAGGAATTATGTCATTCTTACTAGCTGGAAGTAAGGGAGATGGGGCATGAAGTTATTTCTAGGAGTTGGACACATACCAAGTTTAGCTCAGTTCTGGGCATCTTTGAAATACCTATACAAACTTGTTCCTACATAGTAACTTGCATCTTTGAATGAGAATGTGCTTGCTTACAGCAACGTGCTATATGTTCTGAATGCCCGAATTGGGAATCTGTGTCAAAACTTTGTTAGGAATTATGTGATCCTTACTAGCTGGAAGTAAGGGAGATGGGGCATGAAGTTATTTCTAGGAGTTGGACACATACCAAGTTTTGCTCAGTTCTGGGCATCTTTGAAATACCTATACAAACTTGTTCCTACATAGTAACTTGCATCTTTGAATGAGAATGTGCTTGCTTACAGCAACGTGCTATATGTTCTGAATGCCCGAATTGGGAATCTGTGTCAAAACTTTGTTAGGAATTATGTGATCCTTACTAGCTGGAAGTAAGGGAGATGGGGCATGAAGTTATTTCTAGGAGTTGGACACATACCAAGTTTAGCTCAGTTCTGGGCATCTTTGAAATACCTATACAAACTTGTTCCTACATAGTAACTTGCATCTTTGAATGAGAATGTGCTTGCTTACAGCAACGTGCTATATGTTCTGAATGCCCGAATTGGGAATCTGTGTCAAAACTTTGTTAGGAATTATGTGATCCTTACTAGCTGGAAGTAAGGGAGATGGGGCATGAAGTTATTTCTAGGAGTTGGACACATACCAAGTTTAGCTCAGTTCTGGGCATCTTTGAAATACCTATACAAACTTGTTCCTACATAGTAACTTGCATCTTTGAATGAGAATGTGCTTGCTTACAGCAACGTGCTATATGTTCTGAATGCCCGAATTGGGAATCTGTGTCAAAACTTTGTTAGGAATTATGTGATCCTTACTAGCTGGAAGTAAGGGTGATGGGGCATGAAGTTATTTCTTGGAGTTGGAGACATACCAAGTGTAGCTCAGTTCTGGGCATCTTTGAAATACCTATACAAACTTGTTCCTACATAGTAACTTGCAACTTTGAATGAGAATGTGCTTGCTTGCAGCAACGTGCTATATGTTCTGAATGCCCGAATAGGGAATCTGTGTCAAAACTTTGTTAGGAATTATGTGATCCTTACTAGCTGGAAGTAAGGGAGATGGGGCATGAAGTTATTTCTAGGAGTTGGACACATACCAAGTTTAGCTCAGTTCTGGGCATCTTTGAAATACCTATACAAACTTGTTCCTACCTAGTAACTTGCATCTTTGAATGAGAATCTGCTTGCTTACAGCAACGTGGTATATGTTCTGAATGCCCGAATTGGGAATCTGTGTCAAAACTTTGTTAGGAATTATGTGATCCTTACTAGCTGGAAGTAAGGGAGATGGGGCATGAAGTTATTTCTAGGAGTTGGACACATACCAAGTTTAGCTCAGTTCTGGGCATCTTTGAAATACCTATACAAACTTGTTCCTACATAGTAACTTGCAACTTTGAATGAAAATGTGCTTGCTTACAGCAACGTGCTATATGATCTGAATGCCCGAATTGGGAATCTGTGTCAAAACTTTGTTAGGAATTATGTGATCCTTACTAGCTGGAAGTAAGGGTGATGGGGCATGAAGTTATTTCTTGGAGTTGGAGACATACCAAGTTTAGCTCAGTTCTGGGCATCTTTGAAATACCTATACAAACTTGTTCCTACATAGTAACTTGCAACTTTGAATGAGAATGTGCTTGCTTGCAGCAACGTGCTATATGTTCTGAATGCCCGAATTGGGAATCTGTGTCAAAACTTTGTTAGGAATTATGTGATCCTTACTAGCTGGAAGTAAGGGAGATGGGGCATGAAGTTATTTCTAGGAGTTGGACACATACCAAGTTTAGCTCAGTTCTGGCCATCTTTGAAATACCTATACAAACTTGTTCCTACATAGAAACTTGCATCTTTGAATGAGAATGTGCTTGCTTACAGCAACGTGCTATATGTTCTGAATGCCCGAATTGGGAATCTGTGTCAAAACTTTGTTAGGAATTATGTGATCCTTACTAGCTGGAAGTAAGGGAGATGGGGCATGAAGTTATTTCTAGGAGTTGGACACATACCAAGTTTAGCTCCGTTCTGGGCATCTTTGAAATACCTATACAAACTTGTTCCTACATAGTAACTTGCAACTTTGAATGAAAATGTGCTTGGTTACAGCAACGTGCTATATGTTCTGAATGCCCGAATAGGGAATCTGTGTCAAAACTTTGTTAGGAATTATGTGATCCTTACTAGCTGGAAGTAAGGGAGATGGGGCATGAAGTTATTTCTAGGAGTTGGACACATACCAAGTTTAGCTCAGTTCTGGGCATCTTTGAAATAACTATACAAACTTGTTCCTACATAGTAACTTGCAACTTTGAATGAGAATGTGCTTGCTTACAGCAACGTGCTATATGTTCTGAATGCCCGAATATGGAATCTGTGTCAAAACTTTGTTAGGAATTATGTGATCCTTACTAGCTGGAAGTAAGGGAGATGGGGCATGAAGTTATTTCTAGGAGTTGGACACATACCAAGTTTAGCTCAGTTCTGGGCATCTTTGAAATACCTATACAAACTTGTTCCTACCTAGTAACTTGCATCTTTGAATGAGAATCTGCTTGCTTACAGCAACGTGGTATATGTTCTGAATGCCCGAATTGGGAATCTGTGTCAAAACTTTGTTAGGAATTATGTGATCCTTACTAGCTGGAAGTAAGGGAGATGGGGCATGAAGTTATTTCTAGGAGTTGGACACATACCAAGTTTAGCTCAGTTCTGGGCATCTTTGAAATACCTATACAAACTTGTTCCTACATAGAAACTTGCATCTTTGAATGAGAATCTGCTTGCTTACAGCAACGTGCTATATGTTCTGAATGCCCGAATTGGGAATCTGTGTCAAAACTTTGTTAGGAATTATGTGATCCTTACTAGCTGGAAGTAAGGGAGATGGGGCATGAAGTTATTTCTAGGAGTTGGACACATACCAAGTTTAGCTCAGTTCTGGGCATCTTTGAAATACCTATACAAACTTGTTCCTACATAGTAACTTGCAACTTTGAATGAAAATGTGCTTGGTTACAGCAACGTGCTATATGTTCTGAATGCCCGAATTGGGAATCTGTGTCAAAACTTTGTTAGGAATTATGTCATTCTTACTAGCTGGAAGTAAGGGAGATGGGGCATGAAGTTATTTCTAGGAGTTGGACACATACCAAGTTTAGCTCAGTTCTGGGAATCTTTGAAATACCTATACAAACTTGTTCCTACATAGTAACTTGCATCTTTGAATGAGAATGTGCTTGCTTACAGCAACGTGCTATATGTTCTGAATGCCCGAATTGGGAATCTGTGTCAAAACTTTGTTAGGAATTATGTGATCCTTACTAGCTGGAAGTAAGGGAGATGGGGCATGAAGTTATTTCTAGGAGTTGGACACATACCAAGTTTTGCTCAGTTCTGGGCATCTTTGAAATACCTATACAAACTTGTTCCTACATAGTAACTTGCATCTTTGAATGAGAATGTGCTTGCTTACAGCAACGTGCTATATGTTCTGAATGCCCGAATTGGGAATCTGTGTCAAAACTTTGTTAGGAATTATGTGATCCTTACTAGCTGGAAGTAAGGGAGATGGGGCATGAAGTTATTTCTAGGAGTTGGACACATACCAAGTTTAGCTCAGTTCTGGGCATCTTTGAAATACCTATACAAACTTGTTCCTACATAGTAACTTGCATCTTTGAATAAGAATGTGCTTGCTTACAGCAACGTGCTATATGTTCTGAATGCCCGAATTGGGAATCTGTGTCAAAACTTTGTTAGGAATTATGTGATCCTTACTAGCTGGAAGTAAGGGAGATGGAGTATGAAGTTATTTCTAGGAGTTGGACACATACCAAGTTTAGCTCAGTTCTGGGCATCTTTGAAATACCTATACAAACTTGTTCCTACATAGTAACTTGCATCTTTGAATGAGAATGTGCTTGCTTACAGCAACGTGCTATATGTTCTGAATGCCCGAATTGGGAATCTGTGTCAAAACTTTGTTAGGAATTATGTGATCCTTACTAGCTGGAAGTAAGGGTGATGGGGCATGAAGTTATTTCTTGGAGTTGGAGACATACCAAGTGTAGCTCAGTTCTGGGCATCTTTGAAATACCTATACAAACTTGTTCCTACATAGTAACTTGCAACTTTGAATGAGAATGTGCTTGCTTGCAGCAACGTGCTATATGTTCTGAATGCCCGAATAGGGAATCTGTGTCAAAACTTTGTTAGGAATTATGTGATCCTTACTAGCTGGAAGTAAGGGAGATGGGGCATGAAGTTATTTCTAGGAGTTGGACACATACCAAGTTTAGCTCAGTTCTGGGCATCTTTGAAATACCTATACAAACTTGTTCCTACCTAGTAACTTGCATCTTTGAATGAGAATCTGCTTGCTTACAGCAACGTGGTATATGTTCTGAATGCCCGAATTGGGAATCTGTGTCAAAACTTTGTTAGGAATTATGTGATCCTTACTAGCTGGAAGTAAGGGAGATGGGGCATGAAGTTATTTCTAGGAGTTGGACACATACCAAGTTTAGCTCAGTTCTGGGCATCTTTGAAATACCTATACAAACTTGTTCCTACATAGTAACTTGCAACTTTGAATGAAAATGTGCTTGCTTACAGCAACGTGCTATATGATCTGAATGCCCGAATTGGGAATCTGTGTCAAAACTTTGTTAGGAATTATGTGATCCTTACTAGCTGGAAGTAAGGGTGATGGGGCATGAAGTTATTTCTTGGAGTTGGAGACATACCAAGTTTAGCTCAGTTCTGGGCATCTTTGAAATACCTATACAAACTTGTTCCTACATAGTAACTTGCAACTTTGAATGAGAATGTGCTTGCTTGCAGCAACGTGCTATATGTTCTGAATGCCCGAATTGGGAATCTGTGTCAAAACTTTGTTAGGAATTATGTGATCCTTACTAGCTGGAAGTAAGGGAGATGGGGCATGAAGTTATTTCTAGGAGTTGGACACATACCAAGTTTAGCTCAGTTCTGGGCATCTTTGAAATACCTATACAAACTTGTTCCTACATAGTAACTTGCAACTTTGAATGAGAATGTGCTTGCTTACAGCAACGTGCTATATGTTCTGAATGCCCGAATATGGAATCTGTGTCAAAACTTTGTTAGGAATTATGTGATCCTTACTAGCTGGAAGTAAGGGAGATGGGGCATGAAGTTATTTCTAGGAGTTGGACACATATCAAGTTTAGCTCAGTTCTGGGCATCTTTGAAATACCTATACAAACTTGTTCCTACCTAGTAACTTGCATCTTTGAATGAGAATCTGCTTGCTTACAGCAACGTGGTATATGTTCTGAATGCCCGAATTGGGAATCTGTGTCAAAACTTTGTTAGGAATTATGTGATCCTTACTAGCTGGAAGTAAGGGAGATGGGGCATGAAGTTATTTCTAGGAGTTGGACACATACCAAGTTTAGCTCAGTTCTGGCCATCTTTGAAATACCTATACAAACTTGTTCCTACATAGTAACTTGCATCTTTGAATGAGAATCTGCTTGCTTACAGCAACGTGCTATATGTTCTGAATGCCCGAATTGGGAATCTGTGTCAAAACTTTGTTAGGAATTATGTGATCCTTACTAGCTGGAAGTAAGGGAGATGGGGCATGAAGTTATTTCTAGGAGTTGGACACATACCAAGTTTAGCTCAGTTCTGGGCATCTTTGAAATACCTATACAAACTTGTTCCTACATAGTAACTTGCAACTTTGAATGAAAATGTGCTTGGTTACAGCAACGTGCTATATGTTCTGAATGCCCGAATAGGGAATCTGTGTCAAAACTTTGTTAGGAATTATGTGATCCTTACTAGCTGGAAGTAAGGGAGATGGAGCATGAAGTTATTTCTAGGAGTTGGACACATACCAAGTTTAGCTCAGTTCTGGGCATCTTTGAAATAACTATACAAACTTGTTCCTACATAGTAACTTGCAACTTTGAATGAGAATGTGCTTGCTTACAGCAACGTGCTATATGTTCTGAATGCCCGAATATGGAATCTGTGTCAAAACTTTGTTAGGAATTATGTGATCCTTACTAGCTGGAAGTAAGGGAGATGGGGCATGAAGTTATTTCTAGGAGTTGGACACATACCAAGTTTAGCTCAGTTCTGGGCATCTTTGAAATACCTATACAAACTTGTTCCTACCTAGTAACTTGCATCTTTGAATGAGAATCTGCTTGCTTACAGCAACGTGGTATATGTTCTGAATGCCCGAATTGGGAATCTGTGTCAAAACTTTGTTAGGAATTATGTGATCCTTACTAGCTGGAAGTAAGGGAGATGGGGCATGAAGTTATTTCTAGGAGTTGGACACATACCAAGTTTAGCTCAGTTCTGGGCATCTTTGAAATACCTATACAAACTTGTTCCTACATAGAAACTTGCATCTTTGAATGAGAATCTGCTTGCTTACAGCAACGTGCTATATGTTCTGAATGCCCGAATTGGGAATCTGTGTCAAAACTTTGTTAGGAATTATGTGATCCTTACTAGCTGGAAGTAAGGGAGATGGGGCATGAAGTTATTTCTAGGAGTTGGACACATACCAAGTTTAGCTCAGTTCTGGGCATCTTTGAAATACCTATACAAACTTGTTCCTACATAGTAACTTGCAACTTTGAATTAAAATGTGCTTGGTTATAGCAACGTGCTATATGTTCTGAATGCCCGAATTGGGAATATGTGTCAAATCTTTGTTAGGAATTATGTCATTCTTACTAGCTGGAAGTAAGGGAGATGGGGCATGAAGTTATTTCTAGGAGTTGGACACATACCAAGTTTAGCTCAGTTCTGGGCATCTTTGAAATACCTATACAAACTTGTTCCTACATAGTAACTTGCATCTTTGAATGAGAATGTGCTTGCTTACAGCAACGTGCTATATGTTCTGAATGCCCGAATTGGGAATCTGTGTCAAAACTTTGTTAGGAATTATGTGATCCTTACTAGCTGGAAGTAAGGGAGATGGGGCATGAAGTTATTTCTAGGAGTTGGACACATACCAAGTTTTGCTCAGTTCTGGGCATCTTTGAAATACCTATACAAACTTGTTCCTACATAGTAACTTGCATCTTTGAATGAGAATGTGCTTGCTTACAGCAACGTGCTATATGTTCTGAATGCCCGAATTGGGAATCTGTGTCAAAACTTTGTTAGGAATTATGTGATCCTTACTAGCTGGAAGTAAGGGTGAAGGGGCATGAAGTTATTTCTTGGAGTTGGAGACATACCAAGTTTAGCTCAGTTCTGGGCATCTTTGAAATACCTATACAAACTTGTTCCTACATAGTAACTTGCAACTTTGAATGAGAATGTGCTTGCTTGCAGCAACGTGCTATATGTTCTGAATGCCCGAATAGGGAATCTGTGTCAAAACTTTGTTAGGAATTATGTGATCCTTACTAGCTGGAAGTAAGGGAGATGGAGCATGAAGTTATTTCTAGGAGTTGGACACATACCAAGTTTAGCTCAGTTCTGGGCATCTTTGAAATACCTATACAAACTTGTTCCTACCTAGTAACTTGCATCTTTGAATGAGAATCTGCTTGCTTACAGCAACGTGGTATATGTTCTGAATGCCCGAATTGGGAATCTGTGTCAAAACTTTGTTAGGAATTATGTGATCCTTACCAGCTGGAAGTAAGGGAGATGGGGCATGAAGTTATTTCTAGGAGTTGGACACATACCAAGTTTAGCTCAGTTCTGGGCATCTTTGAAATACCTATACAAACTTGTTCCTACATAGAAACTTGCATCTTTGAATGAGAATCTGCTTGCTTACAGCAACGTGCTATATGTTCTGAATGCCCGAATTGGGAATCTGTGTCAAAACTTTGTTAGGAATTATGTGATCCTTACTAGCTGGAAGTAAGGGAGATGGGGCATGAAGTTATTTCTAGGAGTTGGACACATACCAAGTTTAGCTCAGTTCTGGGCATCTTTGAAATACCTATACAAACTTGTTCCTACATAGTAACTTGCAACTTTGAATGAAAATGTGCTTGGTTACAGCAACGTGCTATATGTTCTGAATGCCCGAATTGGGAATCTGTGTCAAAACTTTGTTAGGAATTATGTCATTCTTACTAGCTGGAAGTAAGGGAGATGGGGCATGAAGTTATTTCTAGGAGTTGGACACATACCAAGTTTAGCTCAGTTCTGGGCATCTTTGAAATACCTATACAAACTTGTTCCTACATAGTAACTTGCATCTTTGAATGAGAATGTGCTTGCTTACAGCAACGTGCTATATGTTCTGAATGCCCGAATTGGGAATCTGTGTCAAAACTTTGTTAGGAATTATGTGATCCTTACTAGCTGGAAGTAAGGGAGATGGGGCATGAAGTTATTTCTAGGAGTTGGACACATACCAAGTTTAGCTCAGTTCTGGGCATCTTTGAAATACCTATACAAACTTGTTCCTACATAGTAACTTGCAACTTTGAATGAAAATGTGCTTGGTTACAGCAACGTGCTATATGTTCTGAATGCCCGAATTGGGAATCTGTGTCAAAACTTTGTTAGGAATTATGTCATTCTTACTAGCTGGAAGTAAGGGAGATGGGGCATGAAGTTATTTCTAGGAGTTGGACACATACCAAGTTTAGCTCAGTTCTGGGCATCTTTGAAATACCTATACAAACTTGTTCCTACATAGTAACTTGCATCTTTGAATGAGAATGTGCTTGCTTACAGCAACGTGCTATATGTTCTGAATGCCCGAATTGGGAATCTGTGTCAAAACTTTGTTAGGAATTATGTGATCCTTACTAGCTGGAAGTAAGGGTGATGGGGCATGAAGTTATTTCTTGGAGTTGGAGACATACCAAGTTTAGCTCAGTTCTGGGCATCTTTGAAATACCTATACAAACTTGTTCCTACATAGTAACTTGCAACTTTGAATGAGAATGTGCTTGCTTGCAGCAACGTGCTATATGTTCTGAATGCCCGAATAGGGAATCTGTGTCAAAACTTTGTTAGGAATTATGTGATCCTTACTAGCTGGAAGTAAGGGAGATGGGTCATGAAGTTATTTCTAGGAGTTGGACACATACCAAGTTTAGCTCAGTTCTGGGCATCTTTGAAATACCTATACAAACTTGTTCCTACATAGTAACTTGCATCTTTGAATGAAAATGTGCTTGCTTACAGCAACGTGCTATATGTTCTGAATGCCCGAATTGGGAATCTGTGTCAAAACTTTGTTAGGAATTATGTGATCCTTACTAGCTGGAAGTAAGGGTGATGGGGCATGAAGTTATTTCTTGGAGTTGGAGACATACCAAGTTTAGCTCAGTTCTGGGCATCTTTGAAATACCTATACAAACTTGTTCCTACATAGTAACTTGCAACTTTGAATGAGAATGTGCTTGCTTGCAGCAACGTGCTATATGTTCTGAATGCCCGAATTGGGAATCTGTGTCAAAACTTTGTTAGGAATTATGTGATCCTTACTAGCTGGAAGTAAGGGAGATGGGGCATGAAGTTATTTCTAGGAGTTGGACACACACCAAGTTTAGCTCAGTTCTGGGCATCTTTGAAATACCTATACAAACTTGTTCCTACATAGTAACTTGCAACTTTGAATGAGAATGTGCTTGCTTACAGCAACGTGCTATATGTTCTGAATGCCCGAATATGGAATCTGTGTCAAAACTTTGTTAGGAATTATGTGATCCTTACTAGCTGGAAGTAAGGGAGATGGGGCATGAAGTTATTTCTAGGAGTTGGACACATACCAAGTTTAGCTCAGTTCTGGGCATCTTTGAAATACCTATACAAACTTGTTCCTACCTAGTAACTTGCATCTTGGAATGAGAATGTGCTTGCTTACAGCAACGTGCTATATGTTCTGAATGCCCGAATTGGGAATCTGTGTCAAAACTTTGTTAGGAATTATGTGATCCTTACTAGCTGGAAGTAAGGGAGATGGGGCATGAAGTTATTTCTAGGAGTTGGACACATACCAAGTTTAGCTCAGTTCTGGGCATCTTTGAAATACCTATACAAACTTGTTCCTACATAGTAACTTGCATCTTTGAATGAGAATGTGCTTGCTTACAGCAACGTGCTATATGTTCTGAATGCCCGAATTGGGAATCTGTGTCAAAACTTTGTTAGGAATTATGTGATCCTTACTAGCTGGAAGTAAGGGTGATGGGGCATGAAGTTATTTCTTGGAGTTGGAGACATACCAAGTTTAGCTCAGTTCTGGGCATCTTTGAAATACCTATACAAACTTGTTCCTACATAGTAACTTGCAACTTTGAATGAGAATGTGCTTGCTTGCAGCAACGTGCTATATGTTCTGAATGCCCGAATAGGGAATCTGTGTCAAAACTTTGTTAGGAATTATGTGATCCTTACTAGCTGGAAGTAAGGGAGATGGAGCATGAAGTTATTTCTAGGAGTTGGACACACACCAAGTTTAGCTCAGTTCTGGGCATCTTTGAAATACCTATACAAACTTGTTCCTACATAGTAACTTGCAACTTTGAATGAAAATGTGCTTGGTTACAGCAACGTGCTATATGTTCTGAATGCCCGAATTGGGAATCTGTGTCAAAACTTTTTTAGGAATTATGTGATCCTTACTAGCTGGAAGTAAGGGAGACGGGGCATGAAGTTATTTCTAGGAGTTGGACACATACCAAGTTTAGCTCAGTTCTGGGCATCTTTGAAATACCTATACAAACTTGTTCCTACATAGTAACTTGCAACTTTGAATGAGAATGTGCTTGCTTACAGCAACGTGCTATATGTTCTGAATGCCCGAATTGGGAATCTGTGTCAAAACTTTGTTAGGAATTATGTGATCCTTACTAGCTGGAAGTAAGGGAGATGGGGCATGAAGTTATTTCTAGGAGTTGGACACATACCAAGTTTAGCTCAGTTCTGGGCATCTTTGAAATACCTATACAAACTTGTTCCTACATAGTAACTTGCAACTTTGAATGAGAATGTGCTTGCTTACAGCAACGTGCTATATGTTCTGAATGCCCGAATTGGGAATCTGTGTCAAAACTTTGTTAGGAATTATGTGATCCTTACTAGCTGGAAGTAAGGGAGATGGGGCATGAAGTTATTTCTAGGAGTTGGACACATACCAAGTTTAGCTCAGTTCTGGGCATCTTTGAAATACCTATACAAACTTGTTCCTACTTAGTAACTTGCATCTTTGAATGAGAATGTGCTTGCTTACAGCAACGTGCTATATGTTCTGAATGCCCGAATTGGGAATCTGTGTCAAAACTTTGTTAGGAATTATGTGATCCTTACTAGCTGGAAGTAAGGGAGATGGGGCATGAAGTTATTTCTAGGAGTTGGACACATACCAAGTTTAGCTCAGTTCTGGGCATCTTTGAAATACCTATACAAACTTGTTCCTACATAGTAACTTGCATCTTTGAATGAGAATGTGCTTGCTTACAGCAACGTGCTATATGTTCTGAATGCCCGAATTGGGAATCTGGGTCAAAACTTTGTTAGGAATTATGTGATCCTTACTAGCTGGAAGTAAGGGTGATGGGGCATGAAGTTATTTCTTGGAGTTGGAGACATACCAAGTTTAGCTCAGTTCTGGGCATCTTTGAAATACCTATACAAACTTGTTCCTACATAGTAACTTGCAACTTTGAATGAGAATGTGCTTGCTTGCAGCAACGTGCTATATGTTCTGAATGCCCGAATAGGGAATCTGTGTCAAAACTTTGTTAGGAATTATGTGATCCTTACTAGCTGGAAGTAAGGGAGATGGAGCATGAAGTTATTTCTAGGAGTTGGACACATACCAAGTTTAGCTCAGTTCTGGGCATCTTTGAAATACCTATACAAACTTGTTCCTACCTAGTAACTTGCATCTTTGAATGAGAATCTGCTTGCTTACAGCAACGTGGTATATGTTCTGAATGCCCGAATTGGGAATCTGTGTCAAAACTTTGTTAGGAATTATGTGATCCTTACTAGCTGGAAGTAAGGGAGATGGGGCATGAAGTTATTTCTAGGAGTTGGACACATACCAAGTTTAGCTCAGTTCTGGGCATCTTTGAAATACCTATACAAACTTGTTCCTACATAGAAACTTGCATCTTTGAATGAGAATCTGCTTGCTTACAGCAACGTGCTATATGTTCTGAATGCCCGAATTGGGAATCTGTGTCAAAACTTTGTTAGGAATTATGTGATCCTTACTAGCTGGAAGTAAGGGAGATGGGGCATGAAGTTATTTCTAGGAGTTGGACACATACCAAGTTTAGCTCAGTTCTGGGCATCTTTGAAATACCTATACAAACTTGTTCCTACATAGTAACTTGCAACTTTGAATGAAAATGTGCTTGGTTACAGCAACGTGCTATATGTTCTGAATGCCCGAATTGGGAATCTGTGTCAAAACTTTGTTAGGAATTATGTCATTCTTACTAGCTGGAAGTAAGGGTGATGGGGCATGAAGTTATTTCTTGGAGTTGGAGACATACCAAGTTTAGCTCAGTTCTGGGCATCTTTGAAATACCTATACAAACTTGTTCCTACATAGTAACTTGCAACTTTGAATGAGAATGTGCTTGCTTGCAGCAACGTGCTATATGTTCTGAATGCCCGAATTGGGAATCTGTGTCAAAACTTTGTTAGGAATTATGTGATCCTTACTAGCTGGAAGTAAGGGAGATGGGGCATGAAGTTATTTCTAGGAGTTGGAGACATACCAAGTTTAGCTCAGTTCTGGGCATCTTTGAAATACCTATACAAACTTGTTCCTACATAGTAACTTGCAACTTTGAATGAAAATGTGCTTGGTTACAGCAACGTGCTATATGTTCTGAATGCCCGAATAGGGAATCTGTGTCAAAACTTTGTTAGGAATTATGTGATCCTTACTAGCTGGAAGTAAGGGAGATGGAGCATGAAGTTATTTCTAGGAGTTGGACACATACCAAGTTTAGCTCAGTTCTGGGCATCTTTGAAATACCTATACAAACTTGTTCCTACATAGTAACTTGCAACTTTGAATGAGAATGTGCTTGCTTACAGCAACGTGCTATATGTTCTGAATGCCCGAATATGGAATCTGTGTCAAAACTTTGTTAGGAATTATGTGATCCTTACTAGCTGGAAGTAAGGGAGATGGGGCATGAAGTTATTTCTAGGAGTTGGACACATACCAAGTTTAGCTCAGTTCTGGGCATCTTTGAAATACCTATACAAACTTGTTCCTACCTAGTAACTTGCATCTTTGAATGAGAATCTGCTTGCTTACAGCAACGTGGTATATGTTCTGAATGCCCGAATTGGGAATCTGTGTCAAAACTTTGTTAGGAATTATGTGATCCTTACTAGCTGGAAGTAAGGGAGATGGGGCATGAAGTTATTTCTAGGAGTTGGACACATACCAAGTTTAGCTCAGTTCTGGGCATCTTTGAAATACCTATACAAACTTGTTCCTACATAGAAACTTGCATCTTTGAATGAGAATCTGCTTGCTTACAGCAACGTGCTATATGTTCTGAATGCCCGAATTGGGAATCTGTGTCAAAACTTTGTTAGGAATTATGTGATCCTTACTAGCTGGAAGTAAGGGTGATGGGGCATGAAGTTATTTCTAGGAGTTGGACACATACCAAGTTTAGCTCAGTTCTGGGCATCTTTGAAATACCTATACAAACTTGTTCCTACATAGTAACTTGCAACTTTGAATGAAAATGTGCTTGGTTACAGCAACGTGCTATATGTTCTGAATGCCCGAATTGGGAATCTGTGTCAAAACATTGTTAGGAATTATGTCATTCTTACTAGCTGGAAGTAAGAGAGATGGGGCATGAAGTTATTTCTAGGAGTTGGACACATACCAAGTTTAGCTCAGTTCTGGGCATCTTTGAAATACCTATACAAACTTGTTCCTACATAGTAACTTGCATCTTTGAATGAGAATGTGCTTGCTTACAGCAACGTGCTATATGTTCTGAATGCCCGAATTGGGAATCTGTGTCAAAACTTTGTTAGGAATTATGTGATCCTTACTAGCTGGAAGTAAGGGAGATGGGGCATGAAGTTATTTCTAGGAGTTGGACACATACCAAGTTTAGCTCAGTTCTGGGCATCTTTGAAATACCTATACAAACTTGTTCCTACATAGTAACTTGCATCTTTGAATGAGAATGTGCTTGCTTACAGCAACGTGCTATATGTTCTGAATGCCCGAATGGGGAATCTGTGTCAAAACTTTGTTAGGAATTATGTGATCCTTACTAGCTGGAAGTAAGGGAGATGGGGCATGAAGTTATTTCTAGGAGTTGGACACATACCAAGTTTTGCTCAGTTCTGGGCATCTTTGAAATACCTATACAAACTTGTTCCTACATAGTAACTTGCATCTTTGAATGAGAATGTGCTTGCTTACAGCAACGTGCTATATGTTCTGAATGCCCGAATTGGGAATCTGTGTCAAAACTTTGTTAGGAATTATGTGATCCTTACTAGCTGGAAGTAAGGGAGATGGGGCATGAAGTTATTTCTAGGAGTTGGACACATACCAAGTTTAGCTCAGTTCTGGGCATCTTTGAAATACCTATACAAACTTGTTCCTACATAGTAACTTGCATCTTTGAATGAGAATGTGCTTGCTTACAGCAACGTGCTATATGTTCTGAATGCCCGAATTGGGAATCTGTGTCAAAACTTTGTTAGGAATTATGTGATCCTTACTAGCTGGAAGTAAGGGTGATGGGGCATGAAGTTATTTCTTGGAGTTGGAGACATACCAAGTGTAGTTCAGTTCTGGGCATCTTTGAAATACCTATACAAACTTGTTCCTACATAGTAACTTGCAACTTTGAATGAGAATGTGCTTGCTTGCAGCAACGTGCTATATGTTCTGAATGCCCGAATAGGGAATCTGTGTCAAAACTTTGTTAGGAATTATGTGATCCTTACTAGCTGGAAGTAAGGGAGATGGGGCATGAAGTTATTTCTAGGAGTTGGACACATACCAAGTTTAGCTCAGTTCTGGGCATCTTTGAAATACCTATACAAACTTGTTCCTACCTAGTAACTTGCATCTTTGAATGAGAATCTGCTTGCTTACAGCAACGTGGTATATGTTCTGAATGCCCGAATTGGGAATCTGTGTCAAAACTTTGTTAGGAATTATGTGATCCTTACTAGCTGGAAGTAAGGGAGATGGGGCATGAAGTTATTTCTAGGAGTTGGACACATACCAAGTTTAGCTCAGTTCTGGGCATCTTTGAAATACCTATACAAACTTGTTCCTACATAGTAACTTGCAACTTTGAATGAAAATGTGCTTGCTTACAGCAACGTGCTATATGATCTGAATGCCCGAATTGGGAATCTGTGTCAAAACTTTGTTAGGAATTATGTGATCCTTACTAGCTGGAAGTAAGGGTGATGGGGCATGAAGTTATTTCTTGGAGTTGGAGACATACCAAGTTTAGCTCAGTTCTGGGCATCTTTGAAATACCTATACAAACTTGTTCCTACATAGTAACTTGCAACTTTGAATGAGAATGTGCTTGCTTGCAGCAACGTGCTATATGTTCTGAATGCCCGAATTGGGAATCTGTGTCAAAACTTTGTTAGGAATTATGTGATCCTTACTAGCTGGAAGTAAGGGAGATGGGGCATGAAGTTATTTCTAGGAGTTGGACACATACCAAGTTTAGCTCAGTTCTGGGCATCTTTGAAATACCTATACAAACTTGTTCCTACATAGTAACTTGCAACTTTGAATGAAAATGTGCTTGGTTACAGCAACGTGCTATATGTTCTGAATGCCCGAATAGGGAATCTGTGTCAAAACTTTGTTAGGAATTATGTGATCCTTACTAGCTGGAAGTAAGGGAGATGGGGCATGAAGTTATTTCTAGGAGTTGGACACATACCAAGTTTAGCTCAGTTCTGGGCATCTTTGAAATACCTATACAAACTTGTTCCTACATAGTAACTTGCAACTTTGAATGAAAATGTGCTTGGTTACAGCAACGTGCTATATGTTCTGAATGCCCGAATAGGGAATCTGTGTCAAAACTTTGTTAGGAATTATGTGATCCTTACTAGCTGGAAGTAAGGGAGATGGGGCATGAAGTTATTTCTAGGAGTTGGACACATACCAAGTTTAGCTCAGTTCTGGGCATCTTTGAAATAACTATACAAACTTGTTCCTACATAGTAACTTGCAACTTTGAATGAGAATGTGCTTGCTTACAGCAACGTGCTATATGTTCTGAATGCCCGAATATGGAATCTGTGTCAAAACTTTGTTAGGAATTATGTGATCCTTACTAGCTGGAAGTAAGGGAGATGGGGCATGAAGTTATTTCTAGGAGTTGGACACATACCAAGTTTAGCTCAGTTCTGGGCATCTTTGAAATACCTATACAAACTTGTTCCTACCTAGTAACTTGCATCTTTGAATGAGAATCTGCTTGCTTACAGCAACGTGGTATATGTTCTGAATGCCCGAATTGGGAATCTGTGTCAAAACTTTGTTAGGAATTATGTGATCCTTACTAGCTGGAAGTAAGGGAGATGGGGCATGAAGTTATTTCTAGGAGTTGGACACATACCAAGTTTAGCTCAGTTCTGGGCATCTTTGAAATACCTATACAAACTTGTTCCTACATAGAAACTTGCATCTTTGAATGAGAATCTGCTTGCTTACAGCAACGTGCTATATGTTCTGAATGCCCGAATTGGGAATCTGTGTCAAAACTTTGTTAGGAATTATGTGATCCTTACTAGCTGGAAGTAAGGGAGATGGGGCATGAAGTTATTTCTAGGAGTTGGACACATACCAAGTTTAGCTCAGTTCTGGGCATCTTTGAAATACCTATACAAACTTGTTCCTACATAGTAACTTGCAACTTTGAATGAAAATGTGCTTGGTTACAGCAACGTGCTATATGTTCTGAATGCCCGAATTGGGAATATGTGTCAAAACTTTGTTAGGAATTATGTCATTCTTACTAGCTGGAAGTAAGGGAGATGGGGCATGAAGTTATTTCTAGGAGTTGGACACATACCAAGTTTAGCTCAGTTCTGGGCATCTTTGAAATACCTATACAAACTTGTTCCTACATAGTAACTTGCATCTTTGAATGAGAATGTGCTTGCTTACAGCAACGTGCTATATGTTCTGAATGCCCGAATTGGGAATCTGTGTCAAAACTTTGTTAGGAATTATGTGATCCTTACTAGCTGGAAGTAAGGGAGATGGGGCATGAAGTTATTTCTAGGAGTTGGACACATACCAAGTTTTGCTCAGTTCTGGGCATCTTTGAAATACCTATACAAACTTGTTCCTACATAGTAACTTGCATCTTTGAATGAGAATGTGCTTGCTTACAGCAACGTGCTATATGTTCTGAATGCCCGAATTGGGAATCTGTGTCAAAACTTTGTTAGGAATTATGTGATCCTTACTAGCTGGAAGTAAGGGTGAAGGGGCATGAAGTTATTTCTTGGAGTTGGAGACATACCAAGTTTAGCTCAGTTCTGGGCATCTTTGAAATACCTATACAAACTTGTTCCTACATAGTAACTTGCAACTTTGAATGAGAATGTGCTTGCTTGCAGCAACGTGCTATATGTTCTGAATGCCCGAATAGGGAATCTGTGTCAAAACTTTGTTAGGAATTATGTGATCCTTACTAGCTGGAAGTAAGGGAGATGGAGCATGAAGTTATTTCTAGGAGTTGGACACATACCAAGTTTAGCTCAGTTCTGGGCATCTTTGAAATACCTATACAAACTTGTTCCTACCTAGTAACTTGCATCTTTGAATGAGAATCTGCTTGCTTACAGCAACGTGCTATATGTTCTGAATGCCCGAATTGGGAATCTGTGTCAAAACTTTGTTAGGAATTATGTGATCCTTACTAGCTGGAAGTAAGGGAGATGGGGCATGAAGTTATTTCTAGGAGTTGGACACATACCAAGTTTAGCTCAGTTCTGGGCATCTTTGAAATACCTATACAAACTTGTTCCTACATAGAAACTTGCATCTTTGAATGAGAATCTGCTTGCTTACAGCAACGTGCTATATGTTCTGAATGCCCGAATTGGGAATCTGTGTCAAAACTTTGTTAGGAATTATGTGATCCTTACTAGCTGGAAGTAAGGGAGATGGGGCATGAAGTTATTTCTAGGAGTTGGACACATACCAAGTTTAGCTCAGTTCTGGGCATCTTTGAAATACCTATACAAACTTGTTCCTACATAGTAACTTGCAACTTTGAATGAAAATGTGCTTGGTTACAGCAACGTGCTATATGTTCTGAATGCCCGAATTGGGAATCTGTGTCAAAACTTTGTTAGGAATTATGTCATTCTTACTAGCTGGAAGTAAGGGAGATGGGGCATGAAGTTATTTCTAGGAGTTGGACACATACCAAGTTTAGCTCAGTTCTGGGCATCTTTGAAATACCTATACAAACTTGTTCCTACATAGTAACTTGCAACTTTGAATGAGAATGTGCTTGCTTGCAGCAACGTGCTATATGTTCTGAATGCCCGAATAGGGAATCTGTGTCAAAACTTTGTTAGGAATTATGTGATCCTTACTAGCTGGAAGTAAGGGAGATGGAGCATGAAGTTATTTCTAGGAGTTGGACACATACCAAGTTTAGCTCAGTTCTGGGCATCTTTGAAATACCTATACAAACTTGTTCCTACCTAGTAACTTGCATCTTTGAATGAGAATCTGCTTGCTTACAGCAACGTGGTATATGTTCTGAATGCCCGAATTGGGAATCTGTGTCAAAACTTTGTTAGGAATTATGTGATCCTTACTAGCTGGAAGTAAGGGAGATGGGGCATGAAGTTATTTCTAGGAGTTGGACACATACCAAGTTTAGCTCAGTTCTGGGCATCTTTGAAATACCTATACAAACTTGTTCCTACATAGTAACTTGCAACTTTGAATGAAAATGTGCTTGCTTACAGCAACGTGCTATATGTTCTGAATGCCCGAATTGGGAATCTGTGTCAAAACTTTGTTAGGAATTATGTGATCCTTACTAGCTGGAAGTAAGGGTGATGGGGCATGAAGTTATTTCTTGGAGTTGGAGACATACCAAGTTTAGCTCAGTTCTGGGCATCTTTGAAATACCTATATAAACTTGTTCCTACATAGTAACTTGCAACTTTGAATGAGAATGTGCTTGTTTGCAGCAACGTGCTATATGTTCTGAATGCCCGAATTGGGAATCTGTGTCAAAACTTTGTTAGGAATTATGTGATCCTTACTAGCTGGAAGTAAGGGAGATGGGGCATGAAGTTATTTCTAGGAGTTGGACACATACCAAGTTTAGCTCAGTTCTGGGCATCTTTGAAATACCTATACAAACTTGTTCCTACATAGTAACTTGCAACTTTGAATGAGAATGTGCTTGCTTACAGCAACGTGCTATATGTTCTGAATGCCCGAATATGGAATCTGTGTCAAAACTTTGTTAGGAATTATGTGATCCTTACTAGCTGGAAGTAAGGGAGATGGGGCATGAAGTTATTTCTAGGAGTTGGACACATACCAAGTTTAGCTCAGTTCTGGGCATCTTTGAAATACCTATACAAACTTGTTCCTACATAGTAACTTGCAACTTTGAATGAGAATGTGCTTGCTTGCAGCAACGTGCTATATGTTCTGAATGCCCGAATAGGGAATCTGTGTCAAAACTTTGTTAGGAATTATGTGATCCTTACTAGCTGGAAGTAAGGGAGATGGAGCATGAAGTTATTTCTAGGAGTTGGACACATACCAAGTTTAGCTCAGTTCTGGGCATCTTTGAAATACCTATACAAACTTGTTCCTACATAGTAACTTGCAACTTTGAATGAAAATGTGCTTGGTTACAGCAACGTGCTATATGTTCTGAATGCCCGAATTGGGAATCTGTGTCAAAACTTTTTTAGGAATTATGTGATCCTTACTAGCTGGAAGTAAGGGAGATGGGGCATGAAGTTATTTCTAGGAGTTGGACACATACCAAGTTTAGCTCAGTTCTGGGCATCTTTGAAATACCTATACAAACTTGTTCCTACATAGTAACTTGCAACTTTGAATGAGAATGTGCTTGCTTACAGCAACGTGCTATATGTTCTGAATGCCCGAATTGGGAATCTGTGTCAAAACTTTGTTAGGAATTATGTGATCCTTACTAGCTGGAAGTAAGGGAGATGGGGCATGAAGTTATTTCTAGGAGTTGGACACATACCAAGTTTAGCTCAGTTCTGGGCATCTTTGAAATACCTATACAAACTTGTTCCTACATAGTAACTTGCAACTTTGAATGAGAATGTGCTTGCTTACAGCAACGTGCTATATGTTCTGAATGCCCGAATTGGGAATCTGTGTCAAAACTTTGTTAGGAATTATGTGATCCTTACTAGCTGGAAGTAAGGGAGTAGGGGCATGAAGTTATTTCTAGGAGTTGGACACATACCAAGTTTAGCTCAGTTCTGGGCATCTTTGAAATACCTATACAAACTTGTTCCTACTTAGTAACTTGCATCTTTGAATGAGAATGTGCTTGCTTACAGCAACGTGCTATATGTTCTGAATGCCCGAATTGGGAATCTGTGTCAAAACTTTGTTAGGAATTATGTGATCCTTACTAGCTGGAAGTAAGGGAGATGGGGCATGAAGTTATTTCTAGGAGTTGGACACATACCAAGTTTAGCTCAGTTCTGGGCATCTTTGAAATACCTATACAAACTTGTTCCTACATAGTAACTTGCATCTTTGAATGAGAATGTGCTTGCTTACAGCAACGTGCTATATGTTCTGAATGCCCGAATTGGGAATCTGGGTCAAAACTTTGTTAGGAATTATGTGATCCTTACTAGCTGGAAGTAAGGGTGATGGGGCATGAAGTTATTTCTTGGAGTTGGAGACATACCAAGTTTAGCTCAGTTCTGGGCATCTTTGAAATACCTATACAAACTTGTTCCTACATAGTAACTTGCAACTTTGAATGAGAATGTGCTTGCTTGCAGCAACGTGCTATATGTTCTGAATGCCCGAATAGGGAATCTGTGTCAAAACTTTGTTAGGAATTATGTGATCCTTACTAGCTGGAAGTAAGGGAGATGGAGCATGAAGTTATTTCTAGGAGTTGGACACATACCAAGTTTAGCTCAGTTCTGGGCATCTTTGAAATACCTATACAAACTTGTTCCTACCTAGTAACTTGCATCTTTGAATGAGAATCTGCTTGCTTACAGCAACGTGGTATATGTTCTGAATGCCCGAATTGGGAATCTGTGTCAAAACTTTGTTAGGAATTATGTGATCCTTACTAGCTGGAAGTAAGGGAGATGGGGCATGAAGTTATTTCTAGGAGTTGGACACATACCAAGTTTAGCTCAGTTCTGGGCATCTTTGAAATACCTATACAAACTTGTTCCTACATAGAAACTTGCATCTTTGAATGAGAATCTGCTTGCTTACAGCAACGTGCTATATGTTCTGAATGCCCGAATTGGGAATCTGTGTCAAAACTTTGTTAGGAATTATGTGATCCTTACTAGCTGGAAGTAAGGGAGATGGGGCATGAAGTTATTTCTAGGAGTTGGACACATACCAAGTTTAGCTCAGTTCTGGGCATCTTTGAAATACCTATACAAACTTGTTCCTACATAGTAACTTGCAACTTTGAATGAGAATGTGCTTGCTTGCAGCAACGTGCTATATGTTCTGAATGCCCGAATAGGGAATCTGTGTCAAAACTTTGTTAGGAATTATGTGATCCTTACTAGCTGGAAGTAAGGGAGATGGAGCATGAAGTTATTTCTAGGAGTTGGACACATACCAAGTTTAGCTCAGTTCTGGGCATCTTTGAAATACCTATACAAACTTGTTCCTACATAGTGACTTGCAACTTTGAATGAAAATGTGCTTGGTTACAGCAACGTGCTATATGTTCTGAATGCCCGAATTGGGAATCTGTGTCAAAACTTTTTTAGGAATTATGTGATCCTTACTAGCTGGAAGTAAGGGAGATGGGGCATGAAGTTATTTCTAGGAGTTGGACACATACCAAGTTTAGCTCAGTTCTGGGCATCTTTGAAATACCTATACAAACTTGTTCCTACATAGTAACTTGCAACTTTGAATGAGAATGTGCTTGCTTACAGCAACGTGCTATATGTTCTGAATGCCCGAATTGGGAATCTGTGTCAAAACTTTGTTAGGAATTATGTGATCCTTACTAGCTGGAAGTAAGGGAGATGGGGCATGAAGTTATTTCTAGGAGTTGGACACATACCAAGTTTAGCTCAGTTCTGGGCATCTTTGAAATACCTATACAAACTTGTTCCTACATAGTAACTTGCAACTTTGAATGAGAATGTGCTTGCTTACAGCAACGTGCTATATGTTCTGAATGCCCGAATTGGGAATCTGTGTCAAAACTTTGTTAGGAATTATGTGATCCTTACTAGCTGGAAGTAAGGGAGATGGGGCATGAAGTTATTTCTAGGAGTTGGACACATACCAAGTTTAGCTCAGTTCTGGGCATCTTTGAAATACCTATACAAACTTGTTCCTACTTAGTAACTTGCATCTTTGAATGAGAATGTGCTTGCTTACAGCAACGTGCTATATGTTCTGAATGCCCGAATTGGGAATCTGTGTCAAAACTTTGTTAGGAATTATGTGATCCTTACTAGCTGGAAGTAAGGGAGATGGGGCATGAAGTTATTTCTAGGAGTTGGACACATACAAAGTTTAGCTCAGTTCTGGGCATCTTTGAAATACCTATACAAACTTGTTCCTACATAGTAACTTGCATCTTTGAATGAGAATGTGCTTGCTTACAGCAACGTGCTATATGTTCTGAATGCCCGAATTGGGAATCTGGGTCAAAACTTTGTTAGGAATTATGTGATCCTTACTAGCTGGAAGTAAGGGTGATGGGGCATGAAGTTATTTCTTGGAGTTGGAGACATACCAAGTTTAGCTCAGTTCTGGGCATCTTTGAAATACCTATACAAACTTGTTCCTACATAGAAACTTGCATCTTTGAATGAGAATCTGCTTGCTTACAGCAACGTGCTATATGTTCTGAATGCCCGAATTGGGAATCTGTGTCAAAACTTTGTTAGGAATTATGTGATCCTTACTAGCTGGAAGTAAGGGAGATGGGGCATGAAGTTATTTCTAGGAGTTGGACACATACCAAGTTTAGCTCAGTTCTGGGCATCTTTGAAATACCTATACAAACTTGTTCCTACATAGTAACTTGCAACTTTGAATGAAAATGTGCTTGGTTACAGCAACGTGCTATATGTTCTGAATGCCCGAATTGGGAATCTGTGTCAAAACTTTGTTAGGAATTATGTCATTCTTACTAGCTGGAAGTAAGGGAGATGGGGCATGAAGTTATTTCTAGGAGTTGGACACATACCAAGTTTAGCTCAGTTCTGGGCATCTTTGAAATACCTATACAAACTTGTTCCTACATAGTAACTTGCATCTTTGAATGAGAATGTGCTTGCTTACAGCAACGTGCTATATGTTCTGAATGCCCGAATTGGGAATCTGTGTCAAAACTTTGTTAGGAATTATGTGATCCTTACTAGCTGGAAGTAAGGGAGATGGGGCATGAAGTTATTTCTAGGAGTTGGACACATACCAAGTTTAGCTCAGTTCTGGGCATCTTTGAAATACCTATACAAACTTGTTCCTACATAGTAACTTGCATCTTTGAATGAGAATGTGCTTGCTTACAGCAACGTGCTATATGTTCTGAATGCCCGAATTGGGAATCTGTGTCAAAACTTTGTTAGGAATTATGTGATCCTTACTAGCTGGAAGTAAGGGTGATGGGGCATGAAGTTATTTCTTGGAGTTGGAGACATACCAAGTTTAGCTCAGTTCTGGGCATCTTTGAAATACCTATACAAACTTGTTCCTACATAGTAACTTGCAACTTTGAATGAGAATGTGCTTGCTTGCAGCAACGTGCTATATGTTCTGAATGCCCGAATTGGGAATCTGTGTCAAAACTTTGTTAGGAATTATGTGATCCTTACTAGCTGGAAGTAAGGGAGATGGGGCATGAAGTTATTTCTAGGAGTTGGACACATACCAAGTTTAGCTCAGTTCTGGGCATCTTTGAAATACCTATACAAACTTGTTCCTACATAGTAACTGGCAACTTTGAATGAGAATGTGCTTGCTTACAGCAACGTGCTATATGTTCTGAATGCCCGAATATGGAATCTGTGTCAAAACTTTGTTAGGAATTATGTGATCCTTACTAGCTGGAAGTAAGGGAGATGGGGCATGAAGTTATTTCTAGGAGTTGGACACATACCAAGTTTAGCTCAGTTCTGGGCATCTTTGAAATACCTATACAAACTTGTTCCTACTTAGTAACTTGCATCTTTGAATGAGAATGTGCTTGCTTACAGCAACGTGCTATATGTTCTGAATGCCCGAATTGGGAATCTGTGTCAAAACTTTGTTAGGAATTATGTGATCCTTACTAGCTGGAAGTAAGGGAGATGGGGCATGAAGTTATTTCTAGGAGTTGGACACATACCAAGTTTAGCTCAGTTCTGGGCATCTTTGAAATACCTATACAAACTTGTTCCTACATAGTAACTTGCATCTTTGAATGAGAATGTGCTTGCTTACAGCAACGTGCTATATGTTCTGAATGCCCGAATTGGGAATCTGGGTCAAAACTTTGTTAGGAATTATGTGATCCTTACTAGCTGGAAGTAAGGGTGATGGGGCATGAAGTTATTTCTTGGAGTTGGAGACATACCAAGTTTAGCTCAGTTCTGGGCATCTTTGAAATACCTATACAAACTTGTTCCTACATAGTAACTTGCAACTTTGAATGAGAATGTGCTTGCTTGCAGCAACGTGCTATATGTTCTGAATGCCCGAATAGGGAATCTGTGTCAAAACTTTGTTAGGAATTATGTGATCCTTACTAGCTGGAAGTAAGGGAGATGGAGCATGAAGTTATTTCTAGGAGTTGGACACATACCAAGTTTAGCTCAGTTCTGGGCATCTTTGAAATACCTATACAAACTTGTTCCTACATAGTAACATGCAACTTTGAATGAAAATGTGCTTGGTTACAGCAACGTGCTATATGTTCTGAATGCCCGAATTGGGAATCTGTGTCAAAACTTTTTTAGGAATTATGTGATCCTTACTAGCTGGAAGTAAGGGAGATGGGGCATGAAGTTATTTCTAGGAGTTGGACACATACCAAGTTTAGCTCAGTTCTGGGCATCTTTGAAATACCTATACAAACTTGTTCCTACATAGTAACTTGCAACTTTGAATGAGAATGTGCTTGCTTACAGCAACGTGCTATATGTTCTGAATGCCCGAATTGGGAATCTGTGTCAAAACTTTGTTAGGAATTATGTGATCCTTACTAGCTGGAAGTAAGGGAGATGGGGCATGAAGTTATTTCTAGGAGTTGGACACATACCAAGTTTAGCTCAGTTCTGGGCATCTTTGAAATACCTATACAAACTTGTTCCTACATAGTAACTTGCAACTTTGAATGAGAATGTGCTTGCTTACAGCAACGTGCTATATGTTCTGAATGCCCGAATTGGGAATCTGTGTCAAAACTTTGTTAGGAATTATGTGATCCTTACTAGCTGGAAGTAAGGGAGATGGGGCATGAAGTTATTTCTAGGAGTTGGACACATACCAAGTTTAGCTCAGTTCTGGGCATCTTTGAAATACCTATACAAACTTGTTCCTACTTAGTAACTTGCATCTTTGAATGAGAATGTGCTTGCTTACAGCAACGTGCTATATGTTCTGAATGCCCGAATTGGGAATCTGTGTCAAAACTTTGTTAGGAATTATGTGATCCTTACTAGCTGGAAGTAAGGGAGATGGGGCATGAAGTTATTTCTAGGAGTTGGACACATACCAAGTTTAGCTCAGTTCTGGGCATCTTTGAAATACCTATACAAACTTGTTCCTACATAGTAACTTGCATCTTTGAATGAGAATGTGCTTGCTTACAGCAACGTGCTATATGTTCTGAATGCCCGAATTGGGAATCTGGGTCAAAACTTTGTTAGGAATTATGTGATCCTTACTAGCTGGAAGTAAGGGTGATGGGGCATGAAGTTATTTCTTGGAGTTGGAGACATACCAAGTTTAGCTCAGTTCTGGGCATCTTTGAAATACCTATACAAACTTGTTCCTACATAGTAACTTGCAACTTTGAATGAGAATGTGCTTGCTTGCAGCAACGTGCTATATGTTCTGAATGCCCGAATAGGGAATCTGTGTCAAAACTTTGTTAGGAATTATGTGATCCTTACTAGCTGGAAGTAAGGGAGATGGAGCATGAAGTTATTTCTAGGAGTTGGACACATACCAAGTTTAGCTCAGTTCTGGGCATCTTTGAAATACCTATACAAACTTACTCCTACATAGTAACTTGCAACTTTGAATGAAAATGTGCTTGGTTACAGCAACGTGCTATATGTTCTGAATGCCCGAATTGGGAATCTGTGACAAAACTTTGTTAGGAATTATGTCATCCTTACTAGCTGGAAGTAAGGGAGATGGGGCATGAAGTTATTTCTAGGAGTTGGACACATACCAAGTTTAGCTCAGTTCTGGGCATCTTTGAAATACCTATACAAACTTGTTCCTACATAGTAACTTCCAACTTTGAATGAGAATGTGCTTGCTTACAGCAACGTGCCATATGTTCTGAATGCCCGAATTGGGAATCTGTGTCAAAACTTTGTTAGGAATTATGTGATCCTTACTAGCTGGAAGTAAGGGAGATGGGGCATGAAGTTATTTCTAGGAGTTGGACACATACCAAGTTTAGCTCAGTTCTGGGCATCTTTGAAATACCTATACAAACTTGTTCCTACATAGTAACTTGCAACTTTGAATGAGAATGTGCTTGCTTACAGCAACGTGCTATATGTTCTGAATGCCCGAATTGGGAATCTGTGTCAAAACTTTGTTAGGAATTATGTGATCCTTACTAGCTGGAAGTAAGGGAGATGGGGCATGAAGTTATTTCTAGGAGTTGGACACATACCAAGTTTAGCTCAGTTCTGGGCATCTTTGAAATACCTATACAAACTTGTTCCTACTTAGTAACTTGCATCTTTGAATGAGAATCTGCTTGCTTACAGTAACGTGCTATATGTTCTGAATGCCCGAATTGGGAATCTGTGTCAAAACTTTGTTAGGAATTATGTGATCCTTACTAGCTGGAAGTAAGGGAGATGGGGCATTAAGTTATTTCTAGGAGTTGGACACATACCAAGTTTAGCTCAGTTCTGGGCATCTTTGAAATACCTATACAAACTTGTTCCTACATAGTAACTTGCATCTTTGAATGAGAATCTGCTTGCTTACAGCAACGTGCTATATGTTCTGAATGCCCGAATTGGGAATCTGTGTCAAAACTTTGTTAGGAATTATGTGATCCTTACTACCTGGAAGTAAGGGTGATGGGGCATGAAGTTATTTCTTGGAGTTGGAGACATACCAAGTTTAGCTCAGTTCTGGGCATCTTTGAAATACCTATACAAACTTGTTCCTACATAGTAACTTGCAACTTTGAATGAGAATGTGCTTGCTTGCAGCAACGTGCTATATGTTCTGAATGCCCGAATAGGGAATCTGTGTCAAAACTTTGTTAGGAATTATGTGATCCTTACTAGCTGGAAGTAAGGGAGATGGAGAATGAAGTTATTTCTAGGAGTTGGACACATACCAAGTTTAGCTCAGTTCTGGGCATCTTTGAAATACCTATACAAACTTGTTCCTTCATAGTACCTTGCAACTTTGAATGAAAATGTGCTTGCTTACAGCAACGTGCTATATGTTCTGAATGCCCGAATTGGGAATCTGTGTCAAAACTTTGTTAGGAATTATGTGATCCTTACTAGCTGGAAGTAAGGGAGATGGGGCATGAAGTTATTTCTAGGAGTTGGACACATACCAAGTTTAGCTCAGTTCTGGGCATCTTTGAAATACCTATACAAACTTGTTCCTACATAGTAACTTGCAACTTTGAATGAGAATGTGCTTGCTTGCAGCAACGTGCTATATGTTCTGAATGCCCGAATAGGGAATCTGTGTCAAAACTTTGTTAGGAATTATGTGATCCTTACTAGCTGGAAGTAAGGGAGATGGAGCATGAAGTTATTTCTAGGAGTTGGACACATACCAAGTTTAGCTCAGTTCTGGGCATCTTTGAAATACCTATACAAACTTGTTCCTACATAGTAACTTGCATCTTTGAATGAGAATGTGCTTGCTTACAGCAACGTGCTATATGTTCTGAATGCCCGAATTGGGAATCTGTGTCAAAACTTTGTTAGGAATTATGTGATCCTTACTAGCTGGAAGTAAGGGTGATGGGGCATGAAGTTATTTCTTGGAGTTGGAGACATACCAAGTTTAGCTCAGTTCTGGGCATCTTTGAAATACCTATACAAACTTGTTCCTACATAGTAACTTGCAACTTTGAATGAGAATGTGCTTGCTTGCAGCAACGTGCTATATGTTCTGAATGCCCGAATTGGGAATCTGTGTCAAAACTTTGTTAGGAATTATGTGATCCTTACTAGCTGGAAGTAAGGGAGATGGGGCATGAAGTTATTTCTAGGAGTTGGACACATACCAAGTTTAGCTCAGTTCTGGGCATCTTTGAAATACCTATACAAACTTGTTCCTACATAGTAACTGGCAACTTTGAATGAGAATGTGCTTGCTTACAGCAACGTGCTATATGTTCTGAATGCCCGAATATGGAATCTGTGTCAAAACTTTGTTAGGAATTATGTGATCCTTACTAGCTGGAAGTAAGGGAGATGGGGCATGAAGTTATTTCTAGGAGTTGGACACATACCAAGTTTAGCTCAGTTCTGGGCATCTTCGAAATACCTATACAAACTTGTTCCTACCTAGTAACTTGCATCTTGGAATGAGAATGTGCTTGCTTACAGCAACGTGCTATATGTTCTGAATGCCCGAATTGGGAATCTGTGTCAAAACTTTGTTAGGAATTATGTGATCCTTACTAGCTGGAAGTAAGGGAGATGGGGCATGAAGTTATTTCTAGGAGTTGGACACATACCAAGTTTAGCTCAGTTCTGGGCATCTTTGAAATACCTATACAAACTTGTTCCTACATAGTAACTTGCATCTTTGAATGAGAATGTGCTTGCTTACAGCAACGTGCTATATGTTCTGAATGCCCGAATTGGGAATCTGTGTCAAAACTTTGTTAGGAATTATGTGATCCTTACTAGCTGGAAGTAAGGGTGATGGGGCATGAAGTTATTTCTTGGAGTTGGAGACATACCAAGTTTAGCTCAGTTCTGGGCATCTTTGAAATACCTATACAAACTTGTTCCTACATAGTAACTTGCAACTTTGAATGAGAATGTGCTTGCTTGCAGCAACGTGCTATATGTTCTGAATGCCCGAATAGGGAATCTGTGTCAAAACTTTGTTAGGAATTATGTGATCCTTACTAGCTGGAAGTAAGGGAGATGGAGCATGAAGTTATTTCTAGGAGTTGGACACATACCAAGTTTAGCTCAGTTCTGGGCATCTTTGAAATACCTATACAAACTTGTTCCTACATAGTAACATGCAACTTTGAATGAAAATGTGCTTGGTTACAGCAACGTGCTATATGTTCTGAATGCCCGAATTGGGAATCTGTGTCAAAACTTTTTTAGGAATTATGTGATCCTTACTAGCTGGAAGTAAGGGAGATGGGGCATGAAGTTATTTCTAGGAGTTGGACACATACCAAGTTTAGCTCAGTTCTGGGCATCTTTGAAATACCTATACAAACTTGTTCCTACATAGTAACTTGCAACTTTGAATGAGAATGTGCTTGCTTACAGCAACGTGCTATATGTTCTGAATGCCCGAATTGGGAATCTGTGTCAAAACTTTGTTAGGAATTATGTGATCCTTACTAGCTGGAAGTAAGGGAGATGGGGCATGAAGTTATTTCTAGGAGTTGGACACATACCAAGTTTAGCTCAGTTCTGGGCATCTTTGAAATACCTATACAAACTTGTTCCTACATAGTAACTTGCAACTTTGAATGAGAATGTGCTTGCTTACAGCAACGTGCTATATGTTCTGAATGCCCGAATTGGGAATCTGTGTCAAAACTTTGTTAGGAATTATGTGATCCTTACTAGCTGGAAGTAAGGGAGATGGGGCATGAAGTTATTTCTAGGAGTTGGACACATACCAAGTTTAGCTCAGTTCTGGGCATCTTTGAAATACCTATACAAACTTGTTCCTACTTAGTAACTTGCATCTTTGAATGAGAATGTGCTTGCTTACAGCAACGTGCTATATGTTCTGAATGCCCGAATTGGGAATCTGTGTCAAAACTTTGTTAGGAATTATGTGATCCTTACTAGCTGGAAGTAAGGGAGATGGGGCATGAAGTTATTTCTAGGAGTTGGACACATACCAAGTTTAGCTCAGTTCTGGGCATCTTTGAAATACCTATACAAACTTGTTCCTACATAGTAACTTGCATCTTTGAATGAGAATGTGCTTGCTTACAGCAACGTGCTATATGTTCTGAATGCCCGAATTGGGAATCTGGGTCAAAACTTTGTTAGGAATTATGTGATCCTTACTAGCTGGAAGTAAGGGTGATGGGGCATGAAGTTATTTCTTGGAGTTGGAGACATACCAAGTTTAGCTCAGTTCTGGGCATCTTTGAAATACCTATACAAACTTGTTCCTACATAGTAACTTGCAACTTTGAATGAGAATGTGCTTGCTTGCAGCAACGTGCTATATGTTCTGAATGCCCGAATAGGGAATCTGTGTCAAAACTTTGTTAGGAATTATGTGATCCTTACTAGCTGGAAGTAAGGGAGATGGAGCATGAAGTTATTTCTAGGAGTTGGACACATACCAAGTTTAGCTCAGTTCTGGGCATCTTTGAAATACCTATACAAACTTACTCCTACATAGTAACTTGCAACTTTGAATGAAAATGTGCTTGGTTACAGCAACGTGCTATATGTTCTGAATGCCCGAATTGGGAATCTGTGACAAAACTTTGTTAGGAATTATGTCATCCTTACTAGCTGGAAGTAAGGGAGATGGGGCATGAAGTTATTTCTAGGAGTTGGACACATACCAAGTTTAGCTCAGTTCTGGGCATCTTTGAAATACCTATACAAACTTGTTCCTACATAGTAACTTGCAACTTTGAATGAGAATGTGCTTGCTTACAGCAACGTGCCATATGTTCTGAATGCCCGAATTGGGAATCTGTGTCAAAACTTTGTTAGGAATTATGTGATCCTTACTAGCTGGAAGTAAGGGAGATGGGGCATGAAGTTATTTCTAGGAGTTGGACACATACCAAGTTTAGCTCAGTTCTGGGCATCTTTGAAATACCTATACAAACTTGTTCCTACATAGTAACTTGCAACTTTGAATGAGAATGTGCTTGCTTACAGCAACGTGCTATATGTTCTGAATGCCCGAATTGGGAATCTGTGTCAAAACTTTGTTAGGAATTATGTGATCCTTACTAGCTGGAAGTAAGGGAGATGGGGCATGAAGTTATTTCTAGGAGTTGGACACATACCAAGTTTAGCTCAGTTCTGGGCATCTTTGAAATACCTATACAAACTTGTTCCTACTTAGTAACTTGCATCTTTGAATGAGAATCTGCTTGCTTACAGTAACGTGCTATATGTTCTGAATGCCCGAATTGGGAATCTGTGTCAAAACTTTGTTAGGAATTATGTGATCCTTACTAGCTGGAAGTAAGGGAGATGGGGCATTAAGTTATTTCTAGGAGTTGGACACATACCAAGTTTAGCTCAGTTCTGGGCATCTTTGAAATACCTATACAAACTTGTTCCTACATAGTAACTTGCATCTTTGAATGAGAATCTGCTTGCTTACAGCAACGTGCTATATGTTCTGAATGCCCGAATTGGGAATCTGTGTCAAAACTTTGTTAGGAATTATGTGATCCTTACTACCTGGAAGTAAGGGTGATGGGGCATGAAGTTATTTCTTGGAGTTGGAGACATACCAAGTTTAGCTCAGTTCTGGGCATCTTTGAAATACCTATACAAACTTGTTCCTACATAGTAACTTGCAACTTTGAATGAGAATGTGCTTGCTTGCAGCAACGTGCTATATGTTCTGAATGCCCGAATAGGGAATCTGTGTCAAAACTTTGTTAGGAATTATGTGATCCTTACTAGCTGGAAGTAAGGGAGATGGAGAATGAAGTTATTTCTAGGAGTTGGACACATACCAAGTTTAGCTCAGTTCTGGGCATCTTTGAAATACCTATACAAACTTGTTCCTTCATAGTACCTTGCAACTTTGAATGAAAATGTGCTTGCTTACAGCAACGTGCTATATGTTCTGAATGCCCGAATTGGGAATCTGTGTCAAAACTTTGTTAGGAATTATGTGATCCTTACTAGCTGGAAGTAAGGGAGATGGGGCATGAAGTTATTTCTAGGAGTTGGACACATACCAAGTTTAGCTCAGTTCTGGGCATCTTTGAAATACCTATACAAACTTGTTCCTACATAGTAACTTGCAACTTTGAATGAGAATGTGCTTGCTTGCAGCAACGTGCTATATGTTCTGAATGCCCGAATAGGGAATCTGTGTCAAAACTTTGTTAGGAATTATGTGATCCTTACTAGCTGGAAGTAAGGGAGATGGAGCATGAAGTTATTTCTAGGAGTTGGACACATACCAAGTTTAGCTCAGTTCTGGGCATCTTTGAAATACCTATACAAACTTGTTCCTACATAGTAACTTGCAACTTTGAATGAAAATGTGCTTGGTTACAGCAACGTGCTATATGTTCTGAATGCCCGAATTGGGAATCTGTGTCAAAACTTTGTTAGGAATTATGTCATCCTTACTAGCTGGAAGTAAGGGAGATGGGGCATGAAGTTATTTCTAGGAGTTGGACACATACCAAGTTTAGCTCAGTTCTGGGCATCTTTGAAATACCTATACAAACTTGTTCCTACATAGTAACTTGCAACTTTGAATGAGAATGTGCTTGCTTACAGCAACGTGCTATATGTTCTGAATGCCCGAATATGGAATCTGTGTCAAAACTTTGTTAGGAATTATGTGATCCTTACTAGCTGGAAGTAAGGGAGATGGGGCATGAAGTTATGTCTAGGAGTTGGACACATACCAAGTTTAGCTCAGTTCTGGGCATCTTTGAAATACCTATACAAACTTGTTCCTACATAGTAACTTGCTTCTTTGAATGAGAATCTGCTTGCTTACAGCAACGTGCTATATGTTCTGAATGCCCGAATTGGGAATCTGTGTCAAAACTTTGTTAGGAATTATGTGATCCTTACTAGCTGGAAGTAAGGGTGATGGGGCATGAAGTTATTTCTTGGAGTTGGAGACATACCAAGTTTAGCTCAGTTCTGGGCATCTTTGAAATACCTATACAAACTTGTTCCTACATAGTAACTTGCAACTTTGAATGAGAATGTGCTTGCTTGCAGCAACGTGCTATATGTTCTGAATGCCCGAATAGGGAATCTGTGTCAAAACTTTGTTAGGAATTATGTGATCCTTACTAGCTGGAAGTAAGGGAGATGGAGCATGAAGTTATTTCTAGGAGTTGGACACATACCAAGTTTAGCTCAGTTCTGGGCATCTTTGAAATACCTATACAATCTTGTTCCTTCATAGTAACTTGCAACTTTGAATGAAAATGTGCTTGCTTACAGCAACGTGCTATATGTTCTGAATGCCCGAATTGGGAATCTGTGTCAAAACTTTGTTAGGAATTATGTGATCCTTACTAGCTGGAAGTAAGGGAGATGGGGCATGAAGTTATTTCTAGGAGTTGGACACATACCAAGTTTAGCTCAGTTCTGGGCATCTTTGAAATACCTATACAAACTTGTTCCTACCTAGTAACTTGCATCTTTGAATGAGAATGTGCTTGCTTACAGCAACGTGCTATATGTTCTGAATGCCCGAATTGGGAATCTGTGTCAAAACTTTTTTAGGAATTATGTGATCCTTACTAGCTGGAAGTAAGGGAGATGGGGCATGAAGTTATTTCTAGGAGTTGGACACATACCAAGTTTAGCTCAGTTCTGGGCATCTTTGAAATACCTATACAAACTTGTTCCTTCATAGTACCTTGCAACTTTGAATGAAAATGTGCTTGCTTACAGCAACGTGCTATATGTTCTGAATGCCCGAATTGGGAATCTGTGTCAAAACTTTGTTAGGAATTATGTGATCCTTACTAGCTGGAAGTAAGGGAGATGGGGCATGAAGTTATTTCTAGGAGTTGGACACATACCAAGTTTAGCTCAGTTCTGGGCATCTTTGAAATACCTATACAAACTTGTTCCTACCTAGTAACTTGCATCTTTGAATGAGAATCTGCTTGCTTACAGCAACGTGCTATATGTTCTGAATGCCCGAATTGGGAATCTGTGTCAAACTTTGTTAGGAATTTTGTGATCCTTACTAGCTGGAAGTAAGGGAGATGGGGCATGAAGTTATTTCTAGGAGTTGGACACATACCAAGTTTAGCTCAGTTCTGGGCATCTTTGAAATACCTATACAAACTTGTTCCTACATAGTAACTTGCAACTTTGAATGAGAATGTGCTTGCTTGCAGCAACGTGCTATATGTTCTGAATGCCCGAATAGGGAATCTGTGTCAAAACTTTGTTAGGAATTATGTGATCCTTACTAGCTGGAAGTAAGGGAGATGGAGCATGAAGTTATTTCTAGGAGTTGGACACATACCAAGTTTAGCTCAGTTCTGGGCATCTTTGAAATACCTATACAAACTTGTTCCTACATAGTAACTTGCAACTTTGAATGAAAATGTGCTTGGTTACAGCAACGTGCTATATGTTCTGAATGCCCGAATTGGGAATCTGTGTCAAAACTTTGTTAGGAATTATGTGATCCTTACTAGCTGGAAGTAAGGGAGATGGGGCATGAAGTTATTTCTAGGAGTTGGACACATACCAAGTTTAGCTCAGTTCTGGGCATCTTTGAAATACCTATACAAACTTGTTCCTACATAGTAACTTGCAACTTTGAATGAGAATGTGCTTGCTTGCAGCAACGTGCTATATGTTCTGAATGCCCGAATAGGGAATCTGTGTCAAAACTTTGTTAGGAATTATGTGATCCTTACTAGCTGGAAGTAAGGGAGATGGAGCATGAAGTTATTTCTAGGAGTTGGACACATACCAAGTTTAGCTCAGTTCTGGGCATCTTTGAAATACCTATACAAACTTGTTCCTACATAGTAACTTGCAACTTTGAATGAAAATGTGCTTGGTTACAGCAACGTGCTATATGTTCTGAATGCCCGAATTGGGAATCTGTGTCAAAACTTTGTTAGGAATTATGTCATCCTTACTAGCTGGAAGTAAGGGAGATGGGGCATGAAGTTATTTCTAGGAGTTGGACACATACCAAGTTTAGCTCAGTTCTGGGCATCTTTGAAATACCTATACAAACTTGTTCCTACATAGTAACTTGCAACTTTGAATGAGAATGTGCTTGCTTACAGCAACGTGCTATATGTTCTGAATGCCCGAATATGGAATCTGTGTCAAAACTTTGTTAGGAATTATGTGATCCTTACTAGCTGGAAGTAAGGGAGATGGGGCATGAAGTTATGTCTAGGAGTTGGACACATACCAAGTTTAGCTCAGTTCTGGGCATCTTTGAAATACCTATACAAACTTGTTCCTACATAGTAACTTGCATCTTTGAATGAGAATCTGCTTGCTTACAGCAACGTGCTATATGTTCTGAATGCCCGAATTGGGAATCTGTGTCAAAACTTTGTTAGGAATTATGTGATCCTTACTAGCTGGAAGTAAGGGTGATGGGGCATGAAGTTATTTCTTGGAGTTGGAGAGATACCAAGTTTAGCTCAGTTCTGGGCATCTTTGAAATACCTATACAAACTTGTTCCTACATAGTAACTTGCAACTTTGAATGAGAATGTGCTTGCTTGCAGCAACGTGCTATATGTTCTGAATGCCCGAATAGGGAATCTGTGTCAAAACTTTGTTAGGAATTATGTGATCCTTACTAGCTGGAAGTAAGGGAGATGGAGCATGAAGTTATTTCTAGGAGTTGGACACATACCAAGTTTAGCTCAGTTCTGGGCATCTTTGAAATACCTATACAAACTTGTTCCTACATAGTAACTTGCAACTTTGAATGAAAATGTGCGTGGTTACAGCAACGTGCTATATGTTCTGAATGCCCGAATTGGGAATCTGTGTCAAAACTTTGTTAGGAATTATGTCATCCTTACTAGCTGGAAGTAAGGGAGATGGGGCATGAAGTTATTTCTAGGAGTTGGACACATACCAAGTTTAGCTCAGTTCTGGGCATCTTTGAAATACCTATACAAACTTGTTCCTACATAGTAACTTGCAACTTTGAATGAGAATGTGCTTGCTTACAGCAACGTGCTATATGTTCTGAATGCCCGAATATGGAATCTGTGTCAAAACTTTGTTAGGAATTATGTGATCCTTACTAGCTGGAAGTAAGGGAGATGGGGCATGAAGTTATGTCTAGGAGTTGGACACATACCAAGTTTAGCTCAGTTCTGGGCATCTTTGAAATACCTATACAAACTTGTTCCTACATAGTAACTTGCAACTTTGAATGAAAATGTGCTTGGTTACAGCAACGTGCTATATGTTCTGAATGCCCGAATTGGGAATCTGTGTCAAAACTTTGTTAGGAATTATGTGATCCTTACTAGCTGGAAGTAAGGGAGATGGGGCATGAAGTTATTTCTAGGAGTTGGACACATACCAAGTTTAGCTCAGTTCTGGGCATCTTTGAAATACCTATACAAACTTGTTCCTACATAGTAACTTGCAACTTTGAATGAGAATGTGCTTGCTTGCAGCAACGTGCTATATGTTCTGAATGCCCGAATAGGGAATCTGTGTCAAAACTTTGTTAGGAATTATGTGATCCTTACTAGCTGGAAGTAAGGGAGATGGAGCATGAAGTTATTTCTAGGAGTTGGACACATACCAAGTTTAGCTCAGTTCTGGGCATCTTTGAAATACCTATACAAACTTGTTCCTACATAGTAACTTGCAACTTTGAATGAAAATGTGCTTGGTTACAGCAACGTGCTATATGTTCTGAATGCCCGAATTGGGAATCTGTGTCAAAACTTTGTTAGGAATTATGTCATCCTTACTAGCTGGAAGTAAGGGAGATGGGGCATGAAGTTATTTCTAGGAGTTGGACACATACCAAGTTTAGCTCAGTTCTGGGCATCTTTGAAATACCTATACAAACTTGTTCCTACATAGTAACTTGCAACTTTGAATGAGAATGTGCTTGCTTACAGCAACGTGCTATATGTTCTGAATGCCCGAATATGGAATCTGTGTCAAAACTTTGTTAGGAATTATGTGATCCTTACTAGCTGGAAGTAAGGGAGATGGGGCATGAAGTTATGTCTAGGAGTTGGACACATACCAAGTTTAGCTCAGTTCTGGGCATCTTTGAAATACCTATACAAACTTGTTCCTACATAGTAACTTGCATCTTTGAATGAGAATCTGCTTGCTTACAGCAACGTGCTATATGTTCTGAATGCCCGAATTGGGAATCTGTGTCAAAACTTTGTTAGGAATTATGTGATCCTTACTAGCTGGAAGTAAGGGTGATGGGGCATGAAGTTATTTCTTGGAGTTGGAGACATACCAAGTTTAGCTCAGTTCTGGGCATCTTTGAAATACCTATACAAACTTGTTCCTACATAGTAACTTGCAACTTTGAATGAGAATGTGCTTGCTTGCAGCAACGTGCTATATGTTCTGAATGCCCGAATAGGGAATCTGTGTCAAAACTTTGTTAGGAATTATGTGATCCTTACTAGCTGGAAGTAAGGGAGATGGAGCATGAAGTTATTTCTAGGAGTTGGACACATACCAAGTTTAGCTCAGTTCTGGGCATCTTTGAAATACCTATACAATCTTGTTCCTTCATAGTAACTTGCAACTTTGAATGAAAATGTGCTTGCTTACAGCAACGTGCTATATGTTCTGAATGCCCGAATTGGGAATCTGTGTCAAAACTTTGTTAGGAATTATGTGATCCTTACTAGCTGGAAGTAAGGGAGATGGGGCATGAAGTTATTTCTAGGAGTTGGACACATACCAAGTTTAGCTCAGTTCTGGGCATCTTTGAAATACCTATACAAACTTGTTCCTACCTAGTAACTTGCATCTTTGAATGAGAATGTGCTTGCTTACAGCAACGTGCTATATGTTCTGAATGCCCGAATTGGGAATCTGTGTCAAAACTTTTTTAGGAATTATGTGATCCTTACTAGCTGGAAGTAAGGGAGATGGGGCATGAAGTTATTTCTAGGAGTTGGACACATACCAAGTTTAGCTCAGTTCTGGGCATCTTTGAAATACCTATACAAACTTGTTCCTACATAGTAACTTGCAACTTTGAATGAAAATGTGCTTGCTTACAGCAACGTGCTATATGTTCTGAATGCCCGAATTGGGAATCTGTGTCAAAACTTTGTTAGGAATTATGTGATCCTTACTAGCTGGAAGTAAGGGAGATGGGGCATGAAGTTATTTCTAGGAGTTGGACACATACCAAGTTTAGCTCAGTTCTGGGCATCTTTGAAATACCTATACAAACTTGTTCCTACATAGTAACTTGCAACTTTGAATGAGAATGTGCTTGCTTACAGCAACGTGCTATATGTTCTGAATGCCCGAATTGGGAATCTGTGTCAAAACTTTGTTAGGAATTATGTGATCCTTACTAGCTGGAAGTAAGGGAGATGGGGCATGAAGTTATTTCTAGGAGTTGGACACATACCAAGTTTAGCTCAGTTCTGGGCATCTTTGAAATACCTATACAAACTTGTTCCTACCTAGTAACTTGCATCTTTGAATGAGAATCTGCTTGCTTACAGCAACGTGGCTTATGTTCTGAATGCCCGAATTGGGAATCTGTGTCAAAACTTTGTTAGGAATTATGTGATCCTTACTAGCTGGAAGTAAGGGAGATGGGGCATGAAGTTATTTCTAGGAGTTGGACACATACCAAGTTTAGCTCAGTTCTGGGCATCTTTGAAATACCTATACAAACTTGTTCCTACATAGTAACTTGCATCTTTGAATGAGAATGTGCTTGCTTACAGCAACGTGCTATATGTTCTGAATGCCCGAATTGGGAATCTGTGTCAAAACTTTGTTAGGAATTATGTGATCCTTACTAGCTGGAAGTAAGGGAGATGGGGCATGAAGTTATTTCTAGGAGTTGGACACATACCAAGTTTAGCTCAGTTCTGGGCATCTTTGAAATACCTATACAAACTTGTTCCTACATGGTAACTTGCAACTTTGAATGAAAATGTGCTTGCTTACAGCAACGTGCTATATGTTCTGAATGCCCGAATTGGGAATCTGTGTCAAAACTTTGTTAGGAATTATGTGATCCTTACTAGCTGGAAGTAAGGGTGATGGGGCATGAAGTTATTTCTTGGAGTTGGAGACATACCAAGTTTAGCTCAGTTCTGGGCATCTTTGAAATACCTATACAAACTTGTTCCTACATAGTAACTTGCAACTTTGAATGAGAATGTGCTTGCTTGCAGCAACGTGCTATATGTTCTGAATGCCCGAATAGGGAATCTGTGTCAAAACTTTGTTAGGAATTATGTGATCCTTACTAGCTGGAAGTAAGGGAGATGGAGCATGAAGTTATTTCTAGGAGTTGGACACATACCAAGTTTAGCTCAGTTCTGGGCATCTTTGAAATACCTATACAAACTTGTTCCTACATAGTAACTTGCAACTTTGAATGAGAATGTGCTTGGTTACAGCAACGTGCTATATGTTCTGAATGCCCGAATTGGGAATCTGTGTCAAAACTTTGTTAGGAATTATGTCATCCTTACTAGCTGGAAGTAAGGGAGATGGGGCATGAAGTTATTTCTAGGAGTTGGACACATACCAAGTTTAGCTCAGTTCTGGGCATCTTTGAAATACCTATACAAACTTGTTCCTACATAGTAACTTGCATCTTTGAATGAGAATGTGCTTGCTTACAGCAACGTGCTATATGTTCTGAATGCCCGAATTGGGAATCTGTGTCAAAACTTTGTTAGGAATTATGTGATCCTTACTAGCTGGAAGTAAGGGAGATGGGGCATGAAGTTATTTCTAGGAGTTGGACACATACCAAGTTTAGCTCAGTTCTGGGCATCTTTGAAATACCTATACAAACTTGTTCCTACATAGTAACTTGCAACTTTGAATGAGAATGTGCTTGCTTACAGCAACGTGCTATATGTTCTGAATGCCCGAATATGGAATCTGTGTCAAAACTTTGTTAGGAATTATGTGATCCTTACTAGTTGGAAGTAAGGGAGATGGGGCATGAAGTTATTTCTAGGAGTTGGACACATACCAAGTTTAGCTCAGTTCTGGGCATCTTTGAAATACCTATACAAACTTGTTCCTACCTAGTAACTTGCATCTTTGAATGAGAATCTGCTTGCTTACAGCAACGTGGTATATGTTCTGAATGCCCGTATTGGGAATCTGTGTCAAAACTTTGTTAGGAATTATGTGATCCTTACTAGCTGGAAGTCAGGGAGATGGGGCATGAAGTTATTTCTAGGAGTTGAACATATACCAAGTTTAGCTCAGTTCTGGGCATCTTTGAAATACCTATACAAACTTGTTCCTACATAGTAACTTGCAACTTTGAATGAGAATGTGCTTGCTTACAGCAACGTGCTATATGTTCTGAATGCCCGAATTGGGAATCTGTGTCAAAACTTTGTTAGGAATTATGTGATCCTTACTAGCTGCAAGTAAGGGTGATGGGGCATGAAGTTATTTCTTGGAGTTGGAGACATACCAAGTTTAGCTCAGTTCTGGGCATCTTTGAAATACCTATACAAACTTGTTCCTACCTAGTAACTTGCATCTTTGAATGAGAATCTGCTTGCTTACAGCAACGTGGTATATGTTCTGAATGCCCGAATTGGGAATCTGTGTCAAAACTTTGTTAGGAATTATGTGATCCTTACTAGCTGGAAGTAAGGGAGATGGGGCATGAAGTTATTTCTAGGAGTTGGACACATACCAAGTTTAGCTCAGTTCTGGGCATCTTTGAAATACCTATACAAACTTGTTCCTACATAGTAACTTGCAACTTTGAATGAGAATGTGCTTGCTTGCAGCAACGTGCTATATGTTCTGAATGCCCGAATAGGGAATCTGTGTCAAAACTTTGTTAGGAATTATGTGATCGTTACTAGTTGGAAGTAAGGGAGATGGGGCATGAAGTTATTTCTAGGAGTTGGACACATACCAAGTTTAGCTCAGTTCTGGGCATCTTTGAAATACCTATACAAACTTGTTCCTACATAGTAACTTTCAACTTTGAATGAGAATGTGCTTGCTTACAGCAACGTGCTATATGTTCTGAATGCCCGAATTGGGAATCTGTGTCAAAACTTTGTTAGGAATTATGTGATCCTTACTAGCTGGAAGTAAGGGTGATGGGGCATGAAGTTATTTCTTGGAGTTGGAGACATACCAAGTTTAGCTCAGTTCTGGGCATCTTTGAAATACCTATACAAACTTGTTCCTACCTAGTAACTTGCATTTTTGAATGAGAATCTGCTTGCTTACAGCAACGTGCTATATGTTCTGAATGTCCGAATTGGGAATCTGTGTCAAAACTTTGTTAGGAATTATGTGATCCTTACCAGCTGGAAGTAAGGGAGATGGGGCATGAAGTTATTTCTAGGAGTTGGACACATACCAAGTTTAGCTCAGTTCTGGGCATCTTTGAAATACCTATACAAACTTGTTCCTACATAGTAACTTGCATCTTTGAATGAGAATGTGCTTGCTTACAGCAACGTGCTATATGTTCTGAATGCCCGAATTGGGAATCTGTGTCAAAACTTTGTTAGGAATTATGTGATCCTTACTAGCTGGAAGTAAGGGAGATGGGGCATGAAGTTATTTCTAGGAGTTGGACACATACCAAGTTTAGCTCAGTTCTGGGCATCTTTGAAATACCTATACAAACTTGTTCCTACATAGTAACTTGCAACTTTGAATGAGAATGTGCTTGCTTACAGCAACGTGCTATATGTTCTGAATGCCCGAATATGGAATCTGTGTCAAAACTTTGTTAGGAATTATGTGATCCTTACTAGTTGGAAGTAAGGGAGATGGGGCATGAAGTTATTTCTAGGAGTTGGACACATACCAAGTTTAGCTCAGTTCTGGGCATCTTTGAAATACCTATACAAACTTGTTCCTACCTAGTAACTTGCATCTTTGAATGAGAATCTGCTTGCTTACAGCAACGTGGTATATGTTCTGAATGCCCGTATTGGGAATCTGTGTCAAAACTTTGTTAGGAATTATGTGATCCTTACTAGCTGGAAGTCAGGGAGATGGGGCATGAAGTTATTTCTAGGAGTTGAACATATACCAAGTTTAGCTCAGTTCTGGGCATCTTTGAAATACCTATACAAACTTGTTCCTACATAGTAACTTGCAACTTTGAATGAGAATGTGCTTGCTTACAGCAACGTGCTATATGTTCTGAATGCCCGAATTGGGAATCTGTGTCAAAACTTTGTTAGGAATTATGTGATCCTTACTAGCTGCAAGTAAGGGTGATGGGGCATGAAGTTATTTCTTGGAGTTGGAGACATACCAAGTTTAGCTCAGTTCTGGGCATCTTTGAAATACCTATACAAACTTGTTCCTACCTAGTAACTTGCATCTTTGAATGAGAATCTGCTTGCTTACAGCAACGTGGTATATGTTCTGAATGCCCGAATTGGGAATCTGTGTCAAAACTTTGTTAGGAATTATGTGATCCTTACTAGCTGGAAGTAAGGGAGATGGGGCATGAAGTTATTTCTAGGAGTTGGACACATACCAAGTTTAGCTCAGTTCTGGGCATCTTTGAAATACCTATACAAACTTGTTCCTACATAGTAACTTGCAACTTTGAATGAGAATGTGCTTGCTTGCAGCAACGTGCTATATGTTCTGAATGCCCGAATAGGGAATCTGTGTCAAAACTTTGTTAGGAATTATGTGATCGTTACTAGTTGGAAGTAAGGGAGATGGGGCATGAAGTTATTTCTAGGAGTTGGACACATACCAAGTTTAGCTCAGTTCTGGGCATCTTTGAAATACCTATACAAACTTGTTCCTACATAGTAACTTTCAACTTTGAATGAGAATGTGCTTGCTTACAGCAACGTGCTATATGTTCTGAATGCCCGAATTGGGAATCTGTGTCAAAACTTTGTTAGGAATTATGTGATCCTTACTAGCTGGAAGTAAGGGTGATGGGGCATGAAGTTATTTCTTGGAGTTGGAGACATACCAAGTTTAGCTCAGTTCTGGGCATCTTTGAAATACCTATACAAACTTGTTCCTACCTAGTAACTTGCATTTTTGAATGAGAATCTGCTTGCTTACAGCAACGTGCTATATGTTCTGAATGTCCGAATTGGGAATCTGTGTCAAAACTTTGTTAGGAATTATGTGATCCTTACCAGCTGGAAGTAAGGGAGATGGGGCATGAAGTTATTTCTAGGAGTTGGACACATACCAAGTTTAGCTCAGTTCTGGGCATCTTTGAAATACCTATACAAACTTGTTCCTACATAGTAACTTGCAACTTTGAATGAGAATGTGCTTGCTTGCAGCAACGTGCTATATGTTCTGAATGCCCGAATAGGGAATCTGTGTCAAAACTTTGTTAGGAATTATGTGATCCTTACTAGTTGGAAGTAAGGGAGATGGGGCATGAAGTTATTTCTAGGTGTTGGACACATACCAAGTTTAGCTCAGTTCTGGGCATCTTTGAAATACCTATACAAACTTGTTCCTACATAGTAACTTGCAACTTTGAATGAAAATGTGCTTGGTTACAGCAACGTGCTATATGTTCTGAATGCCCGAATTGGGAATCTGTGTCAAAACTTTGTTAGGAATTATGTCATCCTTACTAGCTGGAAGTAAGGGAGATGGGGCATGAAGTTATTTCTAGGAGTTGGACACATACCAAGTTTAGCTCAGTTCTGGGCATCTTTGAAATACCTATACAAACTTGTTCCTACCTAGTAACTTGCATCTTTGAATGAGAATCTGCTTGCTTACAGCAACGTGCTATATGTTCTGAATGCCCGAATTGGGAATCTGTGTCAAAACTTTGTTAGGAATTATGTGATCCTTACTAGCTGGAAGTAAGGGAGATGGGGCATGAAGTTATTTCTAGGAGTTGGACACATACCAAGTTTAGCTCAGTTCTGGACATCTTTGAAATACCTATACAAACTTGTTCCTACATAGTAACTTGCAACTTTGAATGAAAATGTGCTTGCTTACAGCAACGTGCTATATGTTCTGAATGCCCGAATTGGGAATCTGTGTCAAAACTTTGTTAGGAATTATGTGATCCTTACTAGCTGGAAGTAAGGGTGATGGGGCATGAAGTTATTTCTTGGAGTTGGAGACATACCAAGTTTAGCTCAGTTCTGGGCATCTTTGAAATACCTATAAAAACTTGTTCCTACCTAGTAACTTGCATTTTTGAATGAGAATCTGCTTGCTTACAGCAACGTGGTATATGTTCTGAATGTCCGAATTGGGAATCTGTGTCAAAACTTTGTTAGGAATTATGTGATCCTTACTAGCTGGAAGTAAGGGAGATGGGGCATGAAGTTATTTCTAGGAGTTGGACACATACCAAGTTTAGCTCAGTTCTGGGCATCTTTGAAATACCTATACAAACTTGTTCCTACATAGTAACTTGCAACTTTGAATGAGAATGTGCTTGCTTGCAGCAACGTGCTATATGTTCTGAATGCCCGAATAGGGAATCTGTGTCAAAACTTTGTTAGGAATTATGTGATCCTTACTAGTTGGAAGTAAGGGAGATGGGGCATGAAGTTATTTCTAGGAGTTGGACACATACCAAGTTTAGCTCAGTTCTGGGCATCTTTGAAATACCTATACAAACTTGTTCCTACATAGTAACTTGCAACTTTGAATGAGAATGTGCTTGCTTACAGCAACGTGCTATATGTTCTGAATGCCCGAATATGGAATCTGTGTCAAAACTTTGTTAGGAATTATGTGATCCTTACTAGCTGGAAGTAAGGGAGATGGGGCATGAAGTTATTTCTAGGAGTTGGACACATACCAAGTTTAGCTCAGTTCTGGGCATCTTTGAAATACCTATACAAACTTGTTCCTACCTAGTAACTTGCATCTTTGAATGAGAATCTGCTTGCTTACAGCAACGTGCTATATGTTCTGAATGCCCGAATTGGGAATCTGTGTCAAAACTTTGTTAGGAATTATGTCATCCTTACTAGCTGGAAGTAAGGGAGATGGAGCATGAAGTTATTTCTAGGAGTTGGACACATACCAAGTTTAGCTCAGTTCTGGGCATCTTTGAAATACCTATACAAACTTGTTCCTACATAGTAACTTGCAACTTTGAATGAAAATGTGCTTGGTTACAGCAACGTGCTATATGTTCTGAATGCCCGAATTGGGAATCTGTGTCAAAACTTTGTTAGGAATTATGTGATCCTTACTAGCTGGAAGTAAGGGAGATGGGGCATGAAGTTATTTCTAGGAGTTGGACACATACCAAGTTTAGCTCAGTTCTGGGCATCTTTGAAATACCTATACAAACTTGTTCCTACATAGTAACTTGCATCTTTGAATGAGAATCTGCTTGCTTACAGCAACGTGCTATATGTTCTGAATGCCCGAATTGGGAATCTGTGTCAAAACTTTGTTAGGAATTATGTGATCCTTACTAGCTGGAAGTAAGGGTGATGGGGCATGAAGTTATTTCTTGGAGTTGGAGACATACCAAGTTTAGCTCAGTTCTGGGCATCTTTGAAATACCTATACAAACTTGTTCCTACCTAGTAACTTGCATCTTTGAATGAGAATCTGCTTGCTTTCAGCAACGTGGTATATGTTCTGAATGCCCGAATTGGGAATCTGTGTCAAAACTTTGTTAGGAATTATGTGATCCTTACTAGCTGGAAGTAAGGGAGATGGGGCATGAAGTTATTTCTAGGAGTTGGACACATACCAAGTTTAGCTCAGTTCTGGACATCTTTGAAATACCTATACAAACTTCTTCCTACATAGTAACTTGCAACTTTGAATGAAAATGTGCTTGCTTACAGCAACGTGCTATATGTTCTGAATGCCCGAATTGGGAATCTGTGTCAAAACTTTGTTAGGAATTATGTGATCCTTACTAGCTGGAAGTAAGGGAGATGGGGCATGAGGTTATTTCTAGGAGTTGGACACATACCAAGTTTAGCTCAGTTCTGGGCATCTTTGAAACACCTATACAAACTTGTTCCTACATAGTAACTTGCAACTTTGAATGAGAATGTGCTTGCTTACAGCAACGTGCTATATGTTCTGAATGCCCGAATAGGGAATCTGTGTCAAAACTTTGTTAGGAATTATGTGATCCTTACTAGCTGGAAGTAAGGGAGATGGAGCATGAAGTTATTTCTAGGAGTTGGACACATACCAAGTTTAGCTCAGTTCTGGGCATCTTTGAAATACCTATACAAACTTGTTCCTACATAGTAACTTGCAACTTTGAATGAAAATGTGCTTGGTTACAGCAACGTGCTATATGTTCTTAATGCCCGAATTGGGAATCTGTGTCAAAACTTTGTTAGGAATTATGTGATCCTTACTAGCTGGAAGTAAGGGAGATGGGGCATGAAGTTATTTCTAGGAGTTGGACACATACCAAGTTTAGCTCAGTTCTGGGCATCTTTGAAATACCTATACAAACTTGTTCCTACATAGTAACTTGCATCTTTGAATGAGAATGTGCTTGCTTACAGCAACGTGCTATATGTTCTGAATGCCCGAATTGGGAATCTGTGTCAAAACTTTGTTAGGAATTATGTGATCCTTACCAGCTGGAAGTAAGGGTGATGGGGCATGAAGTTATTTCTTGGAGTTGGAGACATACCAAGTTTAGCTCAGTTCTGGGCATCTTTGAAATACCTATACAAACTTGTTCCTACATAGTAACTTGCAACTTTGAATGAGAATGTGCTTGCTTGCAGCAACGTGCTATATGTTCTGAATGCCCGAATAGGGAATCTGTGTCAAAACTTTGTTAGGAATTATGTGATCCTTACTAGCTGGAAGTAAGGGAGATGGAGCATGAAGTTATTTCTAGGAGTTGGACACATACCAAGTTTAGCTCAGTTCTGGGCATCTTTGAAATACCTATACAAACTTGTTCCTACATAGTAACTTGCAACTTTGAATGAAAATGTGCTTGGTTACAGCAACGTGCTATATGTTCTGAATGCCCGAATTGGGAATCTGTGTCAAAACTTTGTTAGGAATTATGTCATCCTTACTAGCTGGAAGTAAGGGAGATGGGGCATGAAGTTATTTCTAGGAGTTGGACACATACCAAGTTTAGCTCAGTTCTGGGCATCTTTGAAATACCTATACAAACTTGTTCCTACATAGTAACTTGCATCTTTGAATGAGAATGTGCTTGCTTACAGCAACGTGCTATATGTTCTGAATGCCCGAATTGGGAATCTGTGTCAAAACTTTGTTAGGAATTATGTGATCCTTACTAGCTGGAAGTAAGGGAGATGGGGAATGAAGTTATTTCTAGGAGTTGGACACATACCAAGTTTAGCTCAGTTCTGGGCATCTTTGAAATACCTATACAAACTTGTTCCTACATAGTAACTTGCAACTTTGAATGAGAATGTGCTTGCTTACAGCAACGTGCTATATGTTCTGAATGCCGGATATGGAATCTGTGTCAAAACTTTGTTAGGAATTATGTGATCCTTACTAGCTGGAAGTAAGGGAGATGGGGCATGAAGTTATTTCTAGGAGTTGGACACATACCAAGTTTAGCTCAGTTCTGGGCATCTTTGAAATACCTATACAAACTTGTTCCTACCTAGTAACTTGCATCTTTGAATGAGAATCTGCTTGCTTACAGCAACGTGCTATATGTTCTGAATGCCCGAATTGGGAATCTGTGTCAAAACTTTGTTAGGAATTATGTGATCCTTACTAGCTGGAAGTAAGGGTGATGGGGCATGAAGTTATTTCTTGGAGTTGGAGACATACCAAGTTTAGCTCAGTTCTGGGCATCTTTGAAATACCTATACAAACTTGTTCCTACCTAGTAACTTGCATTTTTGAATGAGAATCTGCTTGCTTACAGCAACGTGGTATATGTTCTGAATGTCCGAATTGGGAATCTGTGTCAAAACTTTGTTAGGAATTATGTGATCCTTACTAGCTGGAAGTAAGGGAGATGGGGCATGAAGTTATTTCTAGGAGTTGGACACATACCAAGTTTAGCTCAGTTCTGGGCATCTTTGAAATACCTATACATACTTGTTCCTACATAGTAACTTGCAACTTTGAATGAGAATGTGCTTGCTTGCAGCAACGTGCTATATGTTCTGAATGCCCGAATAGGGAATCTGTGTCAAAACTTTGTTAGGAATTATGTGATCCTTACTAGTTGGAAGTAAGGGAGATGGGGCATGAAGTTATTTCTAGGAGTTGGACACATACCAAGTTTAGCTCAGTTCTGGGCATCTTTGAAATACCTATACAAACTTGTTCCTACATAGTAACTTGCAACTTTGAATGAGAATGTGCTTGCTTACAGCAACGTGCTATATGTTCTGAATGCCCGAATATGGAATCTGTGTCAAAACTTTGTTAGGAATTATGTGATCCTTACTAGCTGGAAGTAAGGGAGATGGGGCATGAAGTTATTTCTAGGAGTTGGACACATACCAAGTTTAGCTCAGTTCTGGGCATCTTTGAAATACCTATACAAACTTGTTCCTACCTAGTAACTTGCATCTTTGAATGAGAATCTGCTTGCTTACAGCAACGTGCTATATGTTCTGAATGCCCGAATTGGGAATCTGTGTCAAAACTTTGTTAGGAATTATGTGATCCTTACTAGCTGGAAGTAAGGGAGATGGGGCATGAAGTTATTTCTAGGAGTTGGACACATACCAAGTTTAGCTCAGTTCTGGACATCTTTGAAATACCTATACAAACTTGTTCCTACATAGTAACTTGCAACTTTGAATGAAAATGTGCTTGCTTACAGCAACGTGCTATATGTTCTGAATGCCCGAATTGGGAATCTGTGTCAAAACTTTGTTAGGAATTATGTGATCCTTACTAGCTGGAAGTAAGGGAGATGGGGCATGAAGTTATTTCTAGGAGTTGGACACATACCAAGTTTAGCTCAGTTCTGGGCATCTTTGAAACACCTATACAAACTTGTTCCTACATAGTAACTTGCAACTTTGAATGAGAATGTGCTTGCTTACAGCAACGTGCTATATGTTCTGAATGCCCGAATAGGGAATCTGTGTCAAAACTTTGTTAGGAATTATGTGATCCTTACTAGCTGGAAGTAAGGGAGATGGAGCATGAAGTTATTTCTAGGAGTTGGACACATACCAAGTTTAGCTCAGTTCTGGGCATCTTTGAAATACCTATACAAACTTGTTCCTACATAGTAACTTGCAACTTTGAATGAAAATGTGCTTGGTTACAGCAACGTGCTATATGTTCTGAATGCCCGAATTGGGAATCTGTGTCAAAACTTTGTTAGGAATTATGTGATCCTTACTAGCTGGAAGTAAGGGAGATGGGGCATGAAGTTATTTCTAGGAGTTGGACACATACCAAGTTTAGCTCAGTTCTGGGCATCTTTGAAATACCTATACAAACTTGTTCCTACATAGTAACTTGCATCTTTGAATGAGAATGTGCTTGCTTACAGCAACGTGCTATATGTTCTGAATGCCCGAATTGGGAATCTGTGTCAAAACTTTGTTAGGAATTATGTGATCCTTACTAGCTGGAAGTAAGGGAGATGGGGAATGAAGTTATTTCTAGGAGTTGGACACATACCAAGTTTAGCTCAGTTCTGGGCATCTTTGAAATACCTATACAAACTTGTTCCTACATAGTAACTTGCAACTTTGAATGAGAATGTGCTTGCTTACAGCAACGTGCTATATGTTCTGAATGCCCGAATATGGAATCTGTGTCAAAACTTTGTTAGGAATTATGTGATCCTTACTAGCTGGAAGTAAGGGAGATGGGGCATGAAGTTATTTCTAGGAGTTGGACACATACCAAGTTTAGCTCAGTTCTGGGCATCTTTGAAATACCTATACAAACTTGTTCCTACCTAGTAACTTGCATCTTTGAATGAGAATCTGCTTGCTTACAGCAACGTGCTATATGTTCTGAATGCCCGAATTGGGAATCTGTGTCAAAACTTTGTTAGGAATTATGTGATCCTTACTAGCTGGAAGTAAGGGAGATGGGGCATGAAGTTATTTCTAGGAGTTGGACACATACCAAGTTTAGCTCAGTTCTGGGCATCTTTGAAATACCTATTCAAACTTGTTCCTACATAGTAACTTGCAACTTTGAATGAAAATGTGCTTGCTTACAGCAACGTGCTATATGTTCTGAATGCCCGAATTGGGAATCTGTGTCAAAACTTTGTTAGGAATTATGTGATCCTTACTAGCTGGAAGTAAGGGAGATGGGGCATGAAGTTATTTCTAGGAGTTGGACACATACCAAGTTTAGCTCAGTTCTGGGCATCTTTGAAACACCTATACAAACTTTTTCCTACATAGTAACTTGCAACTTTGAATGAGAATGTGCTTGCTTACAGCAACGTGCTATATGTTCTGAATGCCCGAATAGGGAATCTGTGTCAAAACTTTGTTAGGAATTATGTGATCCTTACTAGCTGGAAGTAAGGGAGATGGAGCATGAAGTTATTTCTAGGAGTTGGACACATACCAAGTTTAGCTCAGTTCTGGGCATCTTTGAAATACCTATACAAACTTGTTCCTACATAGTAACTTGCAACTTTGAATGAAAATGTGCTTGGTTACAGCAACGTGCTATATGTTCTGAATGCCCGAATTGGGAATCTGTGTCAAAACTTTGTTAGGAATTATGTGATCCTTACTAGCTGGAAGTAAGGGAGATGGGGCATGAAGTTATTTCTAGGAGTTGGACACATACCAAGTTTAGCTCAGTTCTGGGCATCTTTGAAATACCTATACAAACTTGTTCCTACATAGTAACTTGCATCTTTGAATGAGAATGTGCTTGCTTACAGCAACGTGCTATATGTTCTGAATGCCCGAATTGGGAATCTGTGTCAAAACTTTGTTAGGAATTATGTGATCCTTACTAGCTGGAAGTAAGGGAGATGGGGAATGAAGTTATTTCTAGGAGTTGGACACATACCAAGTTTAGCTCAGTTCTGGGCATCTTTGAAATACCTATACAAACTTGTTCCTACATAGTAACTTGCAACTTTGAATGAGAATGTGCTTGCTTACAGCAACGTGCTATATGTTCTGAATGCCCGAATATGGAATCTGTGTCAAAACTTTGTTAGGAATTATGTGATCCTTACTAGCTGGAAGTAAGGGAGATGGGGCATGAAGTTATTTCTAGGAGTTGGACACATACCAAGTTTAGCTCAGTTCTGGGCATCTTTGAAATACCTATACAAACTTGTTCCTACCTAGTAACTTGCATCTTTGAATGAGAATCTGCTTGCTTACAGCAACGTGGTATATGTTCTGAATGCCCGAATTGGGAATCTGTGTCAAAACTTTGTTAGGAATTATGTGATCCTTACTAGCTGGAAGTAAGGGAGATGGGGCATGAAGTTATTTCTAGGAGTTGGACACATACCAAGTTTAGCTCAGTTCTGGGCATCTTTGAAATACCTATACAAACTTGTTCCTACATAGTAACTTGCATCTTTGAATGAGAATCTGCTTGCTTAAAGCAACGTGCTATATGTTCTGAATGCCCGAATTGGGAATCTGTGTCAAAACTTTGTTAGGAATTATGTGATCCTTACTAGCTGGAAGTAAGGGTGATGGGGCATGAAGTTATTTCTTGGAGTTGGAGACATACCAAGTTTAGCTCAGTTCTGGGCATCTTTGAAATACCTATACAAACTTGTTCCTACCTAGTAACTTGCATCTTTGAATGAGAATCTGCTTGCTTACAGCAACGTGGTATATGTTCTGAATGCCCGAATTGGGAATCTGTGTCAAAACTTTGTTAGGAATTATGTGATCCTTACTAGCTGGAAGTAAGGGAGATGGGGCATGAAGTTATTTCTAGGAGTTGGACACATACCAAGTTTAGCTCAGTTCTGGGCATCTTTGAAATACCTATACAAACTTGTTCCTACATAGTAACTTGCAACTTTGAATGAGAATGTGCTTGCTTGCAGCAACGTGCTATATGTTCTGAATGCCCGAATAGGGAATCTGTGTCAAAACTTTGTTAGGAATTATGTGATCCTTACTAGTTGGAAGTAAGGGAGATGGGGCATGAAGTTATTTCTAGGAGTTGGACACATACCAAGTTTAGCTCAGTTCTGGGCATCTTTGAAATACCTATACAAACTTGTTCCTACATAGTAACTTGCAACTTTGAATGAGAATGTGCTTGCTTACAGCAACGTGCTATATGTTCTGAATGCCCGAATTGGGAATCTGTGTCAAAACTTTGTTAGGAATTATGTGATCCTTACTAGCTGGAAGTAAGGGAGATGGGGCATGAAGTTATTTCCAGGAGTTGGACACATACCAAGTTTAGCTCAGTTCTGGGCATCTTTGAAATACCTATACAAACTTGTTCCTACCTAGTAACTTGCATCTTTGAATGAGAATCTGCTTGCTTACAGCAACGTGCTATATGTTCTGAATGCCCGAATTGGGAATCTGTGTCAAAACTTTGTTAGGAATTATGTGATCCTTACTAGCTGGAAGTAAGGGAGATGGGGCATGAAGTTATTTCTAGGAGTTGGACACATACCAAGTTTAGCTCAGTTCTGGACATCTTTGAAATACCTATACAAACTTGTTCCTACATAGTAACTTGCAACTTTGAATGAAAATGTGCTTGCTTACAGCAACGTGCTATATGTTCTGAATGCCCAAATTGGGAATCTGTGTCAAAACTTTGTTAGGAATTATGTGATCCTTACTAGCTGGAAGTAAGGGAGATGGGGCATGAAGTTATTTCTAGGAGTTGGACACATACCAAGTTTAGCTCAGTTCTGGGCATCTTTGAAATACCTATACAAACTTGTTCCTACATAGTAACTTGCAACTTTGAATGAGAATGTGCTTGCTTACAGCAACGTGCTATATGTTCTGAATGCCCGAATAGGGAATCTGTGTCAAAACTTTGTTAGGAATTATGTGATCCTTACTAGCTGGAAGTAAGGGAGATGGAGCATGAAGTTATTTCTAGGAGTTGGACACATACCAAGTTTAGCTCAGTTCTGGGCATCTTTGAAATACCTATACAAACTTGTTCCTACATAGTAACTTGCAACTTTGAATGAAAATGTGCTTGGTTACAGCAACGTGCTATATGTTCTGAATGCCCGAATTGGGAATCTGTGTCAAAACTTTGTTAGGAATTATGTGATCCTTACTAGCTGGAAGTAAGGGAGATGGGGCATGAAGTTATTTCTAGGAGTTGGACACATACCAAGTTTAGCTCAGTTCTGGGCATCTTTGAAATACCTATACAAACTTGTTCCTACATAGTAACTTGCAACTTTGAATGAGAATGTGCTTGCTTACAGCAACGTGCTATATGTTCTGAATGCCCGAATATGGAATCTCTGTCAAAACTTTGTTAGGAATTATGTGATCCTTACTAGCTGGAAGTAAGGGAGATGGGGCATGAAGTTATTTCTAGAAGTTGGACACATACCAAGTTTAGCTCAGTTCTGGGCATCTTTGAAATACCTATACAAACTTGTTCCTACCTAGTAACTTGCATCTTTGAATGAGAATCTGCTTGCTTACAGCAACGTGGTATATGTTCTGAATGCCCGAATTGGGAATCTGTGTCAAAACTTTGTTAGGAATTATGTGATCCTTACTAGCTGGAAGTAAGGGAGATGGGGCATGAAGTTATTTCTAGGAGTTGGACACATACCAAGTTTAGCTCAGTTCTGGGCATCTTTGAAATACCTATACAAACTTGTTCCTACATAGTAACTTGCATCTTTGAATGAGAATCTGCTTGCTTACAGCAACGTGCTATATGTTCTGAATGCCCGAATTGGGAATCTGTGTCAAAACTTTGTTAGGAATTATGTGATCCTTACTAGCTGGAAGTAAGGGTGATGGGGCATGAAGTTATTTCTTGGAGTTGGAGACATACCAAGTTTAGCTCAGTTCTGGGCACCTTTGAAATACCTATACAAACTTGTTCCTACATAGTAACTTGCAACTTTGAATGAGAATGTGCTTGCTTGCAGCAACGTGCTATATGTTCTGAATGCCCGAATAGGGAATCTGTGTCAAAACTTTGTTAGGAATTATGTGATCCTTACTAGCTGGAAGTAAGGGAGATGGAGCATGAAGTTATTTCTAGGAGTTGGACACATACCAAGTTTAGCTAAGTTCTGGGCATCTTTGAAATACCTATACAAACTTGTTCCTTCATAGTAACTTGCAACTTTGAATGAAAATGTGCTTGCTTACAGCAACGTGCTATATGTTCTGAATGCCCGAATTGGGAATCTGTGTCAAAACTTTGTTAGGAATTATGTGATCCTTACTAGCTGGAAGTAAGGGAGATGGGGCATGAAGTTATTTCTAGGAGTTGGACACATACCAAGTTTAGCTCAGTTCTGGGCATCTTTGAAATACCTATACAAACTTGTTCCTACCTAGTAACTTGCAACTTTGAATGAGAATGTGCTTGCTTACAGCAACGTGCTATATGTTCTGAATGCCCGAATTGGGAATCTGTGTCAAAACTTTGTTAGGAATTATGTGATCCTTACTAGCTGGAAGTAAGGGAGATGGGGCATGAAGTTATTTCCAGGAGTTGGACACATACCAAGTTTAGCTCAGTTCTGGGCATCTTTGAAATACCTATACAAACTTGTTCCTACCTAGTAACTTGCATCTTTGAATGAGAATCTGCTTGCTTACAGCAACGTGCTATATGTTCTGAATGCCCGAATTGGGAATCTGTGTCAAAACTTTGTTAGGAATTATGTGATCCTTACTAGCTGGAAGTAAGGGAGATGGGGCATGAAGTTATTTCTAGGAGTTGGACACATACCAAGTTTAGCTCAGTTCTGGACATCTTTGAAATACCTATACAAACTTGTTCCTACATAGTAACTTGCAACTTTGAATGAAAATGTGCTTGCTTACAGCAACGTGCTATATGTTCTGAATGCCCAAATTGGGAATCTGTGTCAAAACTTTGTTAGGAATTATGTGATCCTTACTAGCTGGAAGTAAGGGAGATGGGGCATGAAGTTATTTCTAGGAGTTGGACACATACCAAGTTTAGCTCAGTTCTGGGCATCTTTGAAATACCTATACAAACTTGTTCCTACATAGTAACTTGCAACTTTGAATGAGAATGTGCTTGCTTACAGCAACGTGCTATATGTTCTGAATGCCCGAATAGGGAATCTGTGTCAAAACTTTGTTAGGAATTATGTGATCCTTACTAGCTGGAAGTAAGGGAGATGGAGCATGAAGTTATTTCTAGGAGTTGGACACATACCAAGTTTAGCTCAGTTCTGGGCATCTTTGAAATACCTATACAAACTTGTTCCTACATAGTAACTTGCAACTTTGAATGAAAATGTGCTTGGTTACAGCAACGTGCTATATGTTCTGAATGCCCGAATTGGGAATCTGTGTCAAAACTTTGTTAGGAATTATGTGATCCTTACTAGCTGGAAGTAAGGGAGATGGGGCATGAAGTTATTTCTAGGAGTTGGACACATACCAAGTTTAGCTCAGTTCTGGGCATCTTTGAAATACCTATACAAACTTGTTCCTACATAGTAACTTGCAACTTTGAATGAGAATGTGCTTGCTTACAGCAACGTGCTATATGTTCTGAATGCCCGAATATGGAATCTCTGTCAAAACTTTGTTAGGAATTATGTGATCCTTACTAGCTGGAAGTAAGGGAGATGGGGCATGAAGTTATTTCTAGAAGTTGGACACATACCAAGTTTAGCTCAGTTCTGGGCATCTTTGAAATACCTATACAAACTTGTTCCTACCTAGTAACTTGCATCTTTGAATGAGAATCTGCTTGCTTACAGCAACGTGGTATATGTTCTGAATGCCCGAATTGGGAATCTGTGTCAAAACTTTGTTAGGAATTATGTGATCCTTACTAGCTGGAAGTAAGGGAGATGGGGCATGAAGTTATTTCTAGGAGTTGGACACATACCAAGTTTAGCTCAGTTCTGGGCATCTTTGAAATACCTATACAAACTTGTTCCTACATAGTAACTTGCATCTTTGAATGAGAATCTGCTTGCTTACAGCAACGTGCTATATGTTCTGAATGCCCGAATTGGGAATCTGTGTCAAAACTTTGTTAGGAATTATGTGATCCTTACTAGCTGGAAGTAAGGGTGATGGGGCATGAAGTTATTTCTTGGAGTTGGAGACATACCAAGTTTAGCTCAGTTCTGGGCACCTTTGAAATACCTATACAAACTTGTTCCTACATAGTAACTTGCAACTTTGAATGAGAATGTGCTTGCTTGCAGCAACGTGCTATATGTTCTGAATGCCCGAATAGGGAATCTGTGTCAAAACTTTGTTAGGAATTATGTGATCCTTACTAGCTGGAAGTAAGGGAGATGGAGCATGAAGTTATTTCTAGGAGTTGGACACATACCAAGTTTAGCTCAGTTCTGGGCATCTTTGAAATACCTATACAAACTTGTTCCTTCATAGTAACTTGCAACTTTGAATGAAAATGTGCTTGCTTACAGCAACGTGCTATATGTTCTGAATGCCCGAATTGGGAATCTGTGTCAAAACTTTGTTAGGAATTATGTGATCCTTACTAGCTGGAAGTAAGGGAGATGGGGCATGAAGTTATTTCTAGGAGTTGGACACATACCAAGTTTAGCTCAGTTCTGGGCATCTTTGAAATACCTATACAAACTTGTTCCTACCTAGTAACTTGCAACTTTGAATGAGAATGTGCTTGCTTACAGCAACGTGCTATATGTTCTGAATGCCCGAATTGGGAATCTGTGTCAAAACTTTGTTAGGAATTATGTGATCCTTACTAGCTGGAAGTAAGGGAGATGGGGCATGAAGTTATTTCTAGGAGTTGGACACATACCAAGTTTAGCTCAGTTCTGGGCATCTTTGAAATACCTATACAAACTTGTTCCTACATAGTAACTTGCAACTTTGAATGAGAATCTGCTTGCTTACAGCAACGTGCTATATGTTCTGAATGCCCGAATTGGGAATCTGTGTCAAAACTTTGTTAGGAATTATGTGATCCTTACTAGCTGGAAGTAAGGGAGATGGGGCATGAAGTTATTTCTAGGAGTTGGACACATACCAAGTTTAGCTCAGTTCTGGGCATCTTTGAAATACCTATACAAACTTGTTCCTACATAGTAACTTGCAACTTTGAATGAGAATGTGCTTGCTTACAGCAACGTGCTATATGTTCTGAATGCCCGAATTGGGAATCTGTGTCAAAACTTTGTTAGGAATTATGTGATCCTTACTAGTTGGAAGTAAGGGAGATGGGGCATGAAGTTATTTCTAGGAGTTGGACACATACCAAGTTTAGCTCAGTTCTGGGCATCTTTGAAATACCTATACAAACTTGTTCCTACATAGTAACTTGCATCTTTGAATGAGAATGTGCTTGCTTGCAGCAACGTGCTATATGTTCTGAATGCCCGAATAGGGAATCTGTGTCAAAACTTTGTTAGGAATTATGTGATCCTTACTAGCTGGAAGTAAGGGAGATGGAGCATGAAGTTATTTCTAGGAGTTGGACACATACCAAGTTTAGCTCAGTTCTGGGCATCTTTGAAATACCTATACAAACTTGTTCCTACCTAGTAACTTGCAACTTTGAATGAAAATGTGCTTGGTTACAGCAACGTGCTATATGTTCTGAATGCCCGAATTGGGAATCTGTGTCAAAACTTTGTTAGGAATTATGTCATCCTTACTAGCTGGAAGTAAGGGAGATGGGGCATGAAGTTATTTCTAGGAGTTGGACACATACCAAGTTTAGCTCAGTTCTGGGCATCTTTGAAATACCTATACAAACTTGTTCCTACATAGTAACTTGCATCTTTGAATGAGAATGTGCTTGCTTACAGCAACGTGCTATATGTTCTGAATGCCCGAATATGGAATCTGTGTCAAAACTTTGTTAGGAATTATGTGATCCTTACTAGCTGGAAGTAAGGGAGATGGGGCATGAAGTTATTTCTAGGAGTTGGACACATACCAAGTTTAGCTCAGTTCTGGGCATCTTTGAAATACCTATACAAACTTGTTCCTACATAGTAACTTGCAACTTTGAATGAGAATGTGCTTGCTTACAGCAACGTGCTATATGTTCTGAATGCCCGAATTGGGAATCTGTGTCAAAACTTTGTTAGGAATTATGTGATCCTTACTAGCTGGAAGTAAGGGAGATGGGGCATGAAGTTATTTCTAGGAGTTGGACACATACCAAGTTTAGCTCAGTTCTGGGCATCTTTGAAATACCTATACAAACTTGTTCCTACCTAGTAACTTGCATCTTTGAATGAGAATGTGCTTGCTTACAGCAACGTGCTATATGTTCTGAATGCCCGAATTGGGAATCTGTGTCAAAACTTTGTTAGGAATTATGTGATCCTTACTAGCTGGAAGTAAGGGAGATGGGGCATGAAGTTATTTCTAGGAGTTGGACACATACCAAGTTTAGCTCAGTTCTGGGCATCTTTGAAATACCTATACAAACTTGTTCCTACATAGTAACTTGCATCTTTGAATGAGAATGTGCTTGCTTACAGCAACGTGCTATATGTTCTGAATGCCCGAATTGGGAATCTGTGTCAAAACTTTGTTAGGAATTATGTGATCCTTACTAGCTGGAAGTAAGGGTGATGGGGCATGAAGTTATTTCTTGGAGTTGGAGACATACCAAGTTTAGCTCAGTTCTGGGCATCTTTGAAATACCTATACAAACTTGTTCCTACATAGTAACTTGCAACTTTGAATGAGAATGTGCTTGCTTACAGCAACGTGCTATATGTTCTGAATGCCCGAATAGGGAAATTGTGTCAAAACTTTGTTAGGAATTATGTGATCCTTACTAGCTGGAAGTAAGGGAGATGGAGCATGAAGTTATTTCTAGGAGTTGGACACATACCAAGTTTAGCTCAGTTCTGGGCATCTTTGAAATACCTATACAAACTTGTTCCTACATAGTAACTTGCAACTTTGAATGAAAATGTGCTTGGTTACGGCAACGTGCTATATGTTCTGAATGCCCGAATTGGGAATCTGTGTCAAAACTTTGTTAGGAATTATGTCATCCTTACTAGCTGGAAGTAAGGGAGATGGGGCATGAAGTTATTTCTAGGAGTTGGACACATACCAAGTTTAGCTCAGTTCTGGGCATCTTTGAAATACCTATACAAACTTGTTCCTACATAGTAACTTGCAACTTTGAATGAGAATGTGCTTGCTTACAGCAACGTGCTATATGTTCTGAATGCCCGAATTGGGAATCTGTGTCAAAACTTTGTTAGGAATTATGTGATCCTTACTAGCTGGAAGTAAGGGAGATGGGGCATGAAGTTATTTCTAGGAGTTGGACACATACCAAGTTTAGCTCAGTTCTGGGCATCTTTGAAATACCTATACAAACTTGTTCCTACTTAGTAACTTGCATCTTTGAATGAGAATCTGCTTGCTTACAGCAACGTGGTATATGTTCTGAATGCCCGAATTGGGAATCTGTGTCAAAACTTTGTTAGGAATTATGTGATCCTTACTAGCTGGAAGTAAGGGAGATGGGGCATGAAGTTATTTCTAGGAGTTGGACACATACCAAGTTTAGCTCAGTTCTGGGCATCTTTGAAATACCTATACAAACTTGTTCCTACATAGTAACTTGCATCTTTGAATGAGAATCTGCTTGCTTACAGCAACGTGCTATATGTTCTGAATGCCCGAATTGGGAATCTGTGTCAAAACTTTGTTAGGAATTATGTGATCCTTACTACCTGGAAGTAAGGGTGATGGGGCATGAAGTTATTTCTTGGAGTTGGAGACATACCAAGTTTAGCTCAGTTCTGGGCATCTTTGAAATACCTATACAAACTTGTTCCTACATAGTAACTTGCAACTTTGAATGAGAATGTGCTTGCTTGCAGCAACGTGCTATATGTTCTGAATGCCCGAATAGGGAATCTGTGTCAAAACTTTGTTAGGAATTATGTGGTCCTTACTAGCTGGAAGTAAGGGAGATGGAGAATGAAGTTATTTCTAGGAGTTGGACACATACCAAGTTTAGCTCAGTTCTGGGCATCTTTGAAATACCTATACAAACTTGTTCCTACCTAGTACCTTGCAACCTTGAATGAAAATGTGCTTGCTTACAGCAACGTGCTATATGTTCTGAATGCCCGAATTGGGAATCTGTGTCAAAACTTTGTTAGGAATTATGTGATCCTTACTAGCTGGAAGTAAGGGAGATGGGGCATGAAGTTATTTCTAGGAGTTGGACACATACCAAGTTTAGCTCAGTTCTGGGCATCTTTGAAATACCTATACAAACTTGTTCCTACCTAGTAACTTGCATCTTTGAATGAGAATCTGCTTGCTTACAGCAACGTGGTATATGTTCTGAATGCCCGAATTGGGAATCTGTGTCAAACTTTGTTAGGAATTATGTGATCCTTACTAGCTGGAAGTAAGGGAGATGGGGCATGAAGTTATTTCTAGGAGTTGGACACATACCAAGTTTAGCTCAGTTCTGGGCATCTTTGAAATACCTATACAAACTTGTTCCTACATAGTAACTTGCATCTTTGAATGAGAATCTGCTTGCTTACAGCAACGTGCTATATGTTCTGAATGCCCGAATTGGGAATCTGTGTCAAAACTTTGTTAGGAATTATGTGATCCTTACTAGCTGGAAGTAAGGGTGATGGGGCATGAAGTTATTTCTTGGAGTTGGAGACATACCAAGTTTAGCTCAGTTCTGGGCATCTTTGAAATACCTATACAAACTTGTTCCTACCTAGTAACTTGCATCTTTGAATGAGAATCTGCTTGCTTTCAGCAACGTGGTATATGTTCTGAATGCCCGAATTGGGAATCTGTGTCAAAACTTTGTTAGGAATTATGTGATCCTTACTAGCTGGAAGTAAGGGAGATGGGGCATGAAGTTATTTCTAGGAGTTGGACACATACCAAGTTTAGCTCAGTTCTGGACATCTTTGAAATACCTATACAAACTTGTTCCTACATAGTAACTTGCAACTTTGAATGAAAATGTGCTTGCTTACAGCAACGTGCTATATGTTCTGAATGCCCGAATTGGGAATCTGTGTCAAAACTTTGTTAGGAATTATGTGATCCTTACTAGTTGGAAGTAAGGGAGATGGGGCATGAAGTTATTTCTAGGAGTTGGACACATACCAAGTTTAGCTCAGTTCTGGGCATCTTTGAAATACCTATACAAACTTGTTCCTACATAGTAACTTGCATCTTTGAATGAGAATGTGCTTGCTTGCAGCAACGTGCTATATGTTCTGAATGCCCGAATAGGGAATCTGTGTCAAAACTTTGTTAGGAATTATGTGATCCTTACTAGCTGGAAGTAAGGGAGATGGAGCATGAAGTTATTTCTAGGAGTTGGACACATACCAAGTTTAGCTCAGTTCTGGGCATCTTTGAAATACCTATACAAACTTGTTCCTACCTAGTAACTTGCAACTTTGAATGAAAATGTGCTTAGTTACAGCAACGTGCTATATGTTCTGAATGCCCGAATTGGGAATCTGTGTCAAAACTTTGTTAGGAATTATGTCATCCTTACTAGCTGGAAGTAAGGGAGATGGGGCATGAAGTTATTTCTAGGAGTTGGACACATACCAAGTTTAGCTCAGTTCTGGGCATCTTTGAAATACCTATACAAACTTGTTCCTACATAGTAACTTGCATCTTTGAATGAGAATGTGCTTGCTTACAGCAACGTGCTATATGTTCTGAATGCCCGAATATGGAATCTGTGTCAAAACTTTGTTAGGAATTATGTGATCCTTACTAGCTGGAAGTAAGGGAGATGGGGCATGAAGTTATTTCTAGGAGTTGGACACATACCAAGTTTAGCTCAGTTCTGGGCATCTTTGAAATACCTATACAAACTTGTTCCTACATAGTAACTTGCAACTTTGAATGAGAATGTGCTTGCTTGCAGCAACGTGCTATATGTTCTGAATGCCCGAATAGGGAATCTGTGTCAAAACTTTGTTAGGAATTATGTGATCCTTACTAGCTGGAAGTAAGGGAGATGGGGCATGAAGTTATTTCTAGGAGTTGGACACATACCAAGTTTAGCTCAGTTCTGGGCATCTTTGAAATACCTATACAAACTTGTTCCTACCTAGTAACTTGCATCTTTGAATGAGAATGTGCTTGCTTACAGCAACGTGCTATATGTTGTGAATGCCCGAATTGGGAATCTGTGTCAAAACTTTGTTAGGAATTATGTGATCCTTACTAGCTGGAAGTAAGGGAGATGGGGCATGAAGTTATTTCTAGGAGTTGGACACATACCAAGTTTAGCTCAGTTCTGGGCATCTTTGAAATACCTATACAAACTTGTTCCTACATAGTAACTTGCAACTTTGAATGAGAATGTGCTTGCTTACAGCAACGTGCTATATGTTCTGAATGCCCGAATTGGGAATCTGTGTCAAAACTTTGTTAGGAATTATGTGATCCTTACTAGCTGGAAGTAAGGGAGATGGGGCATGAAGTTATTTCTAGGAGTTGGACACATACCAAGTTTAGCTCAGTTCTGGGCATCTTTGAAATACCTATACAAACTTGTTCCTACTTAGTAACTTGCATCTTGAATGAGAATCTGCTTGCTTACAGCAACGTGGTATATGTTCTGAATGCCCGAATTGGGAATCTGTGTTAAAACTTTGTTAGGAATTATGTGATCCTTACTAGCTGGAAGTAAGGGAGATGGGGCATGAAGTTATTTCTAGGAGTTGGACACATACCAAGTTTAGCTCAGTTCTGGGCATCTTTGAAATACCTATACAAACTTGTTCCTACATAGTAACTTGCATCTTTGAATGAGAATGTGCTTGCTTGCAGCAACGTGCTATATGTTCTGAATGCCCGAATTGGCAATCTGTGTCAAAACTTTGTTAGGAATTATGTGATCCTTACTAGCTGGAAGTAAGGGAGATGGGGCATGAAGTTATTTCTAGGAGTTGGACACATACCAAGTTTAGCTCAGTTCTGGGCATCTTTGAAATACCTATACAAACTTGTTCCTACATAGTAACTTGCAACTTTGAATGAAAATGTGCTTGCTTACAGCAACGTGCTATATGTTCTGAATGCCCGAATTGGGAATCTGTGTCAAAACTTTGTTAGGAATTATGTGATCCTTACTAGCTGGAAGTAAGGGAGATGGGGCATGAAGTTATTTCTAGGAGTTGGACACATACCAAGTTTAGCTCAGTTCTGGGCATCTTTGAAATACCTATACAAACTTGTTCCTACCTAGTAACTTGCATCTTTGAATGAGAATCTGCTTGCTTACAGCAACGTGGTATATGTTCTGAATGCCCGAATTGGGAATCTGTGTCAAACTTTGTTAGGAATTATGTGATCCTTACTAGCTGGAAGTAAGGGAGATGGGGCATGAAGTTATTTCTAGGAGTTGGACACATACCAAGTTTAGCTCAGTTCTGGGCATCTTTGAAATACCTATACAAACTTGTTCCTACATAGTAACTTGCATCTTTGAATGAGAATCTGCTTGCTTACAGCAACGTGCTATATGTTCTGAATGCCCGAATTGGGAATCTGTGTCAAAACTTTGTTAGGAATTATGTGATCCTTACTAGCTGGAAGTAAGGGTGATGGGGCATGAAGTTATTTCTTGGAGTTGGAGACATACCAAGTTTAGCTCAGTTCTGGGCATCTTTGAAATACCTATACAAACTTGTTCCTACCTAGTAACTTGCATCTTTGAATGAGAATCTGCTTGCTTTCAGCAACGTGGTATATGTTCTGAATGCCCGAATTGGGAATCTGTGTCAAAACTTTGTTAGGAATTATGTGATCCTTACTAGCTGGAAGTAAGGGAGATGGGGCATGAAGTTATTTCTAGGAGTTGGACACATACCAAGTTTAGCTCAGTTCTGGACATCTTTGAAATACCTATACAAACTTGTTCCTACATAGTAACTTGCAACTTTGAATGAAAATGTGCTTGCTTACAGCAACGTGCTATATGTTCTGAATGCCCGAATTGGGAATCTGTGTCAAAACTTTGTTAGGAATTATGTGATCCTTACTAGCTGGAAGTAAGGGAGATGGGGCATGAAGTTATTTCTAGGAGTTGGACACATACCAAGTTTAGCTCAGTTCTGGGCATCTTTGAAACACCTATACAAACTTTTTCCTACATAGTAACTTGCAACTTTGAATGAGAATGTGCTTGCTTACAGCAACGTGCTATATGTTCTGAATGCCCGAATAGGGAATCTGTGTCAAAACTTTGTTAGGAATTATGTGATCCTTACTAGCTGGAAGTAAGGGAGATGGAGCATGAAGTTATTTCTAGGAGTTGGACACATACCAAGTTTAGCTCAGTTCTGGGCATCTTTGAAATACCTATACAAACTTGTTCCTACATAGTAACTTGCAACTTTGAATGAAAATGTGCTTGGTTACAGCAACGTGCTATATGTTCTGAATGCCCGAATTGGGAATCTGTGTCAAAACTTTGTTAGGAATTATGTGATCCTTACTAGCTGGAAGTAAGGGAGATGGGGCATGAAGTTATTTCTAGGAGTTGGACACATGCCAAGTTTAGCTCAGTTCTGGGCATCTTTGAAATACCTATACAAACTTGTTCCTACATAGTAACTTGCATCTTTGAATGAGAATGTGCTTGCTTACAGCAACGTGCTATATGTTCTGAATGCCCGAATTGGGAATCTGTGTCAAAACTTTGTTAGGAATTATGTGATCCTTACTAGCTGGAAGTAAGGGAGATGGGGAATGAAGTTATTTCTAGGAGTTGGACACATACCAAGTTTAGCTCAGTTCTGGGCATCTTTGAAATACCTATACAAACTTGTTCCTACCTAGTAACTTGCATCTTTGAATGAGAATCTGCTTGCTTACAGCAACGTGCTATATGTTCTGAATGCCCGAATTGGGAATCTGTGTCAAAACTTTGTTAGGAATTATGTGATCCTTACTAGCTGGAAGTAAGGGAGATGGGGCATGAAGTTATTTCTAGGAGTTGGACACATACCAAGTTTAGCTCAGTTCTGGGCATCTTTGAAATACCTATACAAACTTGTTCCTACATAGTAACTTGCATCTTTGAATGAGAATCTGCTTGCTTACAGCAACGTGCTATATGTTCTGAATGCCCGAATTGGGAATCTGTGTCAAAACTTTGTTAGGAATTATGTGATCCTTACTAGCTGGAAGTAAGGGTGATGGGGCATGAAGTTATTTCTTGGAGTTGGAGACATACCAAGTTTAGCTCAGTTCTGGGCATCTTTGAAATACCTATACAAACTTGTTCCTACCTAGTAACTTGCATCTTTGAATGAGAATCTGCTTGCTTTCAGCAACGTGGTATATGTTCTGAATGCCCGAATTGGGAATCTGTGTCAAAACTTTGTTAGGAATTATGTGATCCTTACTAGCTGGAAGTAAGGGAGATGGGGCATGAAGTTATTTCTAGGAGTTGGACACATACCAAGTTTAGCTCAGTTCTGGACATCTTTGAAATACCTATACAAACTTGTTCCTACATAGTAACTTGCAACTTTGAATGAAAATGTGCTTGCTTACAGCAACGTGCTATATGTTCTGAATGCCCGAATTGGGAATCTGTGTCAAAACTTTGTTAGGAATTATGTGATCCTTACTAGCTGGAAGTAAGGGAGATGGGGCATGAAGTTATTTCTAGGAGTTGGACACATACCAAGTTTAGCTCAGTTCTGGGCATCTTTGAAACACCTATACAAACTTTTTCCTACATAGTAACTTGCAACTTTGAATGAGAATGTGCTTGCTTACAGCAACGTGCTATATGTTCTGAATGCCCGAATAGGGAATCTGTGTCAAAACTTTGTTAGGAATTATGTGATCCTTACTAGCTGGAAGTAAGGGAGATGGAGCATGAAGTTATTTCTAGGAGTTGGACACATACCAAGTTTAGCTCAGTTCTGGGCATCTTTGAAATACCTATACAAACTTGTTCCTACATAGTAACTTGCAACTTTGAATGAAAATGTGCTTGGTTACAGCAACGTGCTATATGTTCTGAATGCCCGAATTGGGAATCTGTGTCAAAACTTTGTTAGGAATTATGTGATCCTTACTAGCTGGAAGTAAGGGAGATGGGGCATGAAGTTATTTCTAGGAGTTGGACACATACCAAGTTTAGCTCAGTTCTGGGCATCTTTGAAATACCTATACAAACTTGTTCCTACATAGTAACTTGCATCTTTGAATGAGAATGTGCTTGCTTACAGCAACGTGCTATATGTTCTGAATGCCCGAATTGGGAATCTGTGTCAAAACTTTGTTAGGAATTATGTGATCCTTACTAGCTGGAAGTAAGGGAGATGGGGCATGAAGTTATTTCTAGGAGTTGGACACATACCAAGTTTAGCTCAGTTCTGGGCATCTTTGAAATACCTATACAAACTTGTTCCTACATAGTAACTTGCAACTTTGAATGAGAATGTGCTTGCTTACAGCAACGTGCTATATGTTCTGAATGCCCGAATATGGAATCTGTGTCAAAACTTTGTTAGGAATTATGTGATCCTTACTAGCTGGAAGTAAGGGAGATGGGGCATGAAGTTATTTCTAGGAGTTGGACACATACCAAGTTTAGCTCAGTTCTGGGCATCTTTGAAATACCTATACAAACTTGTTCCTACCTAGTAACTTGCATCTTTGAATGAGAATCTGCTTGCTTACAGCAACGTGGTATATGTTCTGAATGCCCGAATTGGGAATCTGTGTCAAAACTTTGTTAGGAATTATGTGATCCTTACTAGCTGGAAGTAAGGGAGATGGGGCATGAAGTTATTTCTAGGAGTTGGACACATACCAAGTTTAGCTCAGTTCTGGGCATCTTTGAAATACCTATACAAACTTGTTCCTACATAGTAACTTGCATCTTTGAATGAGAATCTGCTTGCTTACAGCAACGTGCTATATGTTCTGAATGCCCGAATTGGGAATCTGTGTCAAAACTTTGTTAGGAATTATGTGATCCTTACTAGCTGGAAGTAAGGGTGATGGGGCATGAAGTTATTTCTTGGAGTTGGAGACATACCAAGTTTAGCTCAGTTCTGGGCATCTTTGAAATACCTATACAAACTTGTTCCTACCTAGTAACTTGCATCTTTGAATGAGAATGTGCTTGCTTACAGCAACGTGGTATATGTTCTGAATGCCCGAATTGGGAATCTGTGTCAAAACTTTGTTAGGAATTATGTGATCCTTACTAGCTGGAAGTAAGGGAGATGGGGCATGAAGTTATTTCTAGGAGTTGGACACATACCAAGTTTAGCTCAGTTCTGGGCATCTTTGAAATACCTATACAAACTTGTTCCTACATAGTAACTTGCAACTTTGAATGAGAATGTGCTTGCTTGCAGCAACGTGCTATATGTTCTGAATGCCCGAATAGGGAATCTGTGTCAAAACTTTGTTAGGAATTATGTGATCCTTACTAGTTGGAAGTAAGGGAGATGGGGCATGAAGTTATTTCTAGGAGTTGGACACATACCAAGTTTAGCTCAGTTCTGGGCATCTTTGAAATACCTATACAAACTTGTTCCTACATAGTAACTTGCAACTTTGAATGAGAATGTGCTTGCTTACAGCAACGTGCTATATGTTCTGAATGCCCGAATTGGGAATCTGTGTCAAAACTTTGTTAGGAATTATGTGATCCTTACTAGCTGGAAGTAAGGGAGATGGGGCATGAAGTTATTTCTAGGAGTTGGACACATACCAAGTTTAGCTCAGTTCTGGGCATCTTTGAAATACCTATACAAAATTGTTCCTACCTAGTAACTTGCATCTTTGAATGAGAATCTGCTTGCTTACAGCAACGTGGTATATGTTCTGAATGCCCGAATTGGGAATCTGTGTCAAAACTTTGTTAGGAATTATGTGATCCTTACTAGCTGGAAGTAAGGGAGATGGGGCATGAAGTTATTTCTAGGAGTTGGACACATACCAAGTTTAGCTCAGTTCTGGACATCTTTGAAATACCTATACAAACTTGTTCCTACATAGTAACTTGCAACTTTGAATGAAAATGTGCTTGCTTACAGCAACGTGCTATATGTTCTGAATGCCCAAATTGGGAATCTGTGTCAAAACTTTGTTAGGAATTATGTGATCCTTACTAGCTGGAAGTAAGGGAGATGGGGCATGAAGTTATTTCTAGGAGTTGGACACATACCAAGTTTAGCTCAGTTCTGGGCATCTTTGAAATACCTATACAAACTTGTTCCTACATAGTAACTTGCAACTTTGAATGAGAATGTGCTTGCTTACAGCAACGTGCTATATGTTCTGAATGCCCGAATAGGGAATCTGTGTCAAAACTTTGTTAGGAATTATGTGATCCTTACTAGCTGGAAGTAAGGGAGATGGAGCATGAAGTTATTTCTAGGAGTTGGACACATACCAAGTTTAGCTCAGTTCTGGGCATCTTTGAAATACCTATACAAACTTGTTCCTACATAGTAACTTGCAACTTTGAATGAAAATGTGCTTGGTTACAGCAACGTGCTATATGTTCTGAATGCCCGAATTGGGAATCTGTGTCAAAACTTTGTTAGGAATTATGTGATCCTTACTAGCTGGAAGTAAGGGAGATGGGGCATGAAGTTATTTCTAGGAGTTGGACACATACCAAGTTTAGCTCAGTTCTGGGCATCTTTGAAATACCTATACAAACTTGTTCCTACCTAGTAACTTGCATCTTTGAATGAGAATCTGCTTGCTTACAGCAACGTGGTATATGTTCTGAATGCCCGAATTGGGAATCTGTGTCAAACTTTGTTACGAATTATGTGATCCTTACTAGCTGGAAGTAAGGGAGATGGGGCATGAAGATATTTCTAGGAGTTGGACACATACCAAGTTTAGCTCAGTTCTGGGCATCTTTGAAATACCTATACAAACTTGTTCCTACATAGTAACTTGCATCTTTGAATGAGAATCTGCTTGCTTACAGCAAAGTGCTATATGTTCTGAATGCCCGAATTGGGAATCTGTGTCAAAACTTTGTTCGGAATTATGTGATCCTTACTAGCTGGAAGTAAGGGTGATGGGGCATGAAGTTATTTCTTGGAGTTGGAGACATACCAAGTTTAGCTCAGTTCTGGGCATCTTTGAAATACCTATACAAACTTGTTCCTACCTAGTAACTTGCATCTTTGAATGAGAATCTGCTTGCTTTCAGCAACGTGGTATATGTTCTGAATGCCCGAATTGGGAATCTGTGTCAAAACTTTGTTAGGAATTATGTGATCCTTACTAGCTGGAAGTAAGGGAGATGGGGCATGAAGTTATTTCTAGGAGTTGGACACATACCAACTTTAGCTCAGTTCTGGACATCTTTGAAATACCTATACAAACTTGTTCCTACATAGTAACTTGCAACTTTGAATGAAAATGTGCTTGCTTACAGCAACGTGCTATATGTTCTGAATGCCCGAATTGGGAATCTGTGTCAAAACTTTGTTAGGAATTATGTGATCCTTACTAGCTGGAAGTAAGGGAGATGGGGCATGAAGTTATTTCTAGGAGTTGGACACATACCAAGTTTAGCTCAGTTCTGGGCATCTTTGAAACACCTATACAAACTTTTTCCTACATAGTAACTTGCAACTTTGAATGAGAATGTGCTTGCTTACAGCAACGTGCTATATGTTCTGAATGCCCGAATAGGGAATCTGTGTCAAAACTTTGTTAGGAATTATGTGATCCTTACTAGCTGGAAGTAAGGGAGATGGAGCATGAAGTTATTTCTAGGAGTTGGACACATACCAAGTTTAGCTCAGTTCTGGGCATCTTTGAAATACCTATACAAACTTGTTCCTACATAGTAACTTGCAACTTTGAATGAAAATGTGCTTGGTTACAGCAACGTGCTATATGTTCTGAATGCCCGAATTGGGAATCTGTGTCAAAACTTTGTTAGGAATTATGTGATCCTTACTAGCTGGAAGTAAGGGAGATGGGGCATGAAGTTATTTCTAGGAGTTGGACACATACCAAGTTTAGCTCAGTTCTGGGCATCTTTGAAATACCTATACAAACTTGTTCCTACATAGTAACTTGCATCTTTGAATGAGAATGTGCTTGCTTACAGCAACGTGCTATATGTTCTGAATGCCCGAATTGGGAATCTGTGTCAAAACTTTGTTAGGAATTATGTGATCCTTACTAGCTGGAAGTAAGGGAGATGGGGAATGAAGTTATTTCTAGGAGTTGGACACATACCAAGTTTAGCTCAGTTCTGGGCATCTTTGAAATACCTATACAAACTTGTTCCTACATAGTAACTTGCAACTTTGAATGAGAATGTGCTTGCTTACAGCAACGTGCTATATGTTCTGAATGCCCGAATATGGAATCTGTGTCAAAACTTTGTTAGGAATTATGTGATCCTTACTAGCTGGAAGTAAGGGAGATGGGGCATGAAGTTACTTCTAGGAGTTGGACACATACCAAGTTTAGCTCAGTTCTGGGCATCTTTGAAATACCTATACAAACTTGTTCCTACCTAGTAACTTGCATCTTTGAATGAGAATCTGCTTGCTTACAGCAACGTGCTATATGTTCTGAATGCCCGAATTGGGAATCTGTGTCAAAACTTTGTTAGGAATTATGTGATCCTTACTAGCTGGAAGTAAGGGAGATGGGGCATGAAGTTATTTCTAGGAGTTGGACACATACCAAGTTTAGCTCAGTTCTGGGCATCTTTGAAATACCTATACAAACTTGTTCCTACATAGTAACTTGCATCTTTGAATGAGAATCTGCTTGCTTACAGCAACGTGCTATATGTTCTGAATGCCCGAATTGGGAATCTGTGTCAAAATTTTGTTAGGAATTATGTGATCCTTACTAGCTGGAAGTAAGGGTGATGGGGCATGAAGTTATTTGTTGGAGTTGGAGACATACCAAGTTTAGCTCAGTTCTGGGCATCTTTGAAATACCTATACAAACTTGTTCCTACCTAGTAACTTGCATCTTTGAATGAGAATCTGCTTGCTTTCAGCAACGTGGTATATGTTCTGAATGCCCGAATTGGGAATCTGTGTCAAAACTTTGTTAGGAATTATGTGATCCTTACTAGCTGGAAGTAAGGGAGATGGGGCATGAAGTTATTTCTAGGAGTTGGACACATACCAAGTTTAGCTCAGTTCTGGACATCTTTGAAATACCTATACAAACTTGTTCCTACATAGTAACTTGCAACTTTGAATGAAAATGTGCTTGCTTACAGCAACGTGCTATATGTTCTGAATGCCCGAATTGGGAATCTGTGTCAAAACTTTGTTAGGAATTATGTGATCCTTACTAGCTGGAAGTAAGGGAGATGGGGCATGAAGTTATTTCTAGGAGTTGGACACATACCAAGTTTAGCTCAGTTCTGGGCATCTTTGAAACACCTATACAAACTTTTTCCTACATAGTAACTTGCAACTTTGAATGAGAATGTGCTTGCTTACAGCAACGTGCTATATGTTCTGAATGCCCGAATAGGGAATCTGTGTCAAAACTTTGTTAGGAATTATGTGATCCTTACTAGCTGGAAGTAAGGGAGATGGAGCATGAAGTTATTTCTAGGAGTTGGACACATACCAAGTTTAGCTCAGTTCTGGGCATCTTTGAAATACCTATACAAACTTGTTCCTACATAGTAACTTGCAACTTTGAATGAAAATGTGCTTGGTTACAGCAACGTGCTATATGTTCTGAATGCCCGAATTGGGAATCTGTGTCAAAACTTTGTTAGGAATTATGTGATCCTTACTAGCTGGAAGTAAGGGAGATGGGGCATGAAGTTATTTCTAGGAGTTGGACACATACCAAGTTTAGCTCAGTTCTGGGCATCTTTGAAATACCTATACAAACTTGTTCCTACATAGTAACTTGCATCTTTGAATGAGAATGTGCTTGCTTACAGCAACGTGCTATATGTTCTGAATGCCCGAATTGGGAATCTGTGTCAAAACTTTGTTAGGAATTATGTGATCCTTACTAGCTGGAAGTAAGGGAGATGGGGCATGAAGTTATTTCTAGGAGTTGGACACATACCAAGTTTAGCTCAGTTCTGGGCATCTTTGAAATACCTATACAAACTTGTTCCTACATAGTAACTTGCAACTTTGAATGAGAATGTGCTTGCTTACAGCAACGTGCTATATGTTCTGAATGCCCGAATATGGAATCTGTGTCAAAACTTTGTTAGGAATTATGTGATCCTTACTAGCTGGAAGTAAGGGAGATGGGGCATGAAGTTATTTCTAGGAGTTGGACACATACCAAGTTTAGCTCAGTTCTGGGCATCTTTGAAATACCTATACAAACTTGTTCCTACCTAGTAACTTGCATCTTTGAATGAGAATCTGCTTGCTTACAGCAACGTGGTATATGTTCTGAATGCCCGAATTGGGAATCTGTGTCAAAACTTTGTTAGGAATTATGTGATCCTTACTAGCTGGAAGTAAGGGAGATGGGGCATGAAGTTATTTCTAGGAGTTGGACACATACCAAGTTTAGCTCAGTTCTGGGCATCTTTGAAATACCTATACAAACTTGTTCCTACATAGTAACTTGCATCTTTGAATGAGAATCTGCTTGCTTACAGCAACGTGCTATATGTTCTGAATGCCCGAATTGGGAATCTGTGTCAAAACTTTGTTAGGAATTATGTGATCCTTACTAGCTGGAAGTAATGGTGATGGGGCATGAAGTTATTTCTTGGAGTTGGAGACATACCAAGTTTAGCTCAGTTCTGGGCATCTTTGAAATACCTATACAAACTTGTTCCTACCTAGTAACTTGCATCTTTGAATGAGAATCTGCTTGCTTACAGCAACGTGCTATATGTTCTGAATGCCCGAATTGGGAATCTGTGTCAAAACTTTGTTAGGAATTATGTGATCCTTACTAGCTGGAAGTAAGGGAGATGGGGCATGAAGTTATTTCTAGGAGTTGGACACATACCAAGTTTAGCTCAGTTCTGGACATCTTTGAAATACCTATACAAACTTGTTCCTACATAGTAACTTGCAACTTTGAATGAAAATGTGCTTGCTTACAGCAACGTGCTATATGTTCTGAATGCCCGAATTGGGAATCTGTGTCAAAACTTTGTTAGGAATTATGTGATCCTTACTAGCTGGAAGTAAGGGAGATGGGGCATGAAGTTATTTCTAGGAGTTGGACACATACCAAGTTTAGCTCAGTTCTGGGCATCTTTGAAATACCTATACAAACTTGTTCCTACATAGTAACTTGCAACTTTGAATGAGAATGTGCTTGCTTACAGCAACGTGCTATATGTTCTGAATGCCCGAATATGGAATCTGTGTCAAAACTTTGTTAGGAATTATGTGATCCTTACTAGCTGGAAGTAAGGGAGATGGGGCATGAAGTTATTTCTAGGAGTTGGACACATACCAAGTTTAGCTCAGTTCTGGGCATCTTTGAAATACCTATACAAACTTGTTCCTTCCTAGTAACTTGCATCTTTGAATGAGAATCTGCTTGCTTACAGCAACGTGGTATATGTTCTGAATGCCCGAATTGGGAATCTGTGTCAAAACTTTGTTAGGAATTATGTGATCCTTACTAGCTGGAAGTAAGGGAGATGGGGCATGGAGTTATTTCTAGGAGTTGGACACATACCAAGTTTAGCTCAGTTCTGGGCATCTTTGAAATACCTATACAAACTTGTTCCTACATAGTAACTTGCATCTTTGAATGAGAATCTGCTTGCTTACAGCAACGTGCTATATGTTCTGAATGCCCGAATTGGGAATCTGTGTCAAAACTTTGTTAGGAATTATGTGATCCTTACTAGCTGGAAGTAAGGGTGATGGGGCATGAAGTTATTTCTTGGAGTTGGAGACATACCAAGTTTAGCTCAGTTCTGGGCATCTTTGAAATACCTATACAAACTTGTTCCTACATAGTAACTTGCAACTTTGAATGAGAATGTGCTTGCTTGCAGCAACGTGCTATATGTTCTGAATGCCCGAATAGGGAATCTGTGTCAAAACTTTGTTAGGAATTATGTGATCCTTACTAGCTGGAAGTAAGGGAGATGGAGCATGAAGTTATTTCTAGGAGTTGGACACATACCAAGTTTAGCTCAGTTCTGGGCATCTTTGAAATACCTATACAAACTTGTTCCTTCATAGTAACTTGCAACTTTGAATGAAAATGTGCTTGCTTACAGCAACGTGCTATATGTTCTGAATGCCCGAATTGGGAATCTGTGTCAAAACTTTGTTAGGAATTATGTGATCCTTACTAGCTGGAAGTAAGGGAGATGGGGCATGAAGTTATTTCTAGGAGTTGGACACATACCAAGTTTAGCTCAGTTCTGGGCATCTTTGAAATACCTATACAAACTTGTTCCTACATAGTAACTTGCAACTTTGAATGAGAATCTGCTTGCTTACAGCAACGTGCTATATGTTCTGAATGCCCGAATTGGGAATCTGTGTCAAAACTTTGTTAGGAATTATGTGATCCTTACTAGCTGGAAGTAAGGGAGATGGGGCATGAAGTTATTTCTAGGAGTTGGACACATACCAAGTTTAGCTCAGTTCTGGGCATCTTTGAAATACCTATACAAACTTGTTCCTACCTAGTAACTTGCATCTTTGAATGAGAATCTGCTTGCTTACAGCAACGTGGTATATGTTCTGAATGCCCGAATTGGGAATCTGTGTCAAAACTTTGTTAGGAATTATGTGATCCTTACTAGCTGGAAGTAAGGGAGATGGGGCATGGAGTTATTTCTAGGAGTTGGACACATACCAAGTTTAGCTCAGTTCTGGGCATCTTTGAAATACCTATACAAACTTGTTCCTACATAGTAACTTGCATCTTTGAATGAGAATCTGCTTGCTTACAGCAACGTGCTATATGTTCTGAATGCCCGAATTGGGAATCTGTGTCAAAACTTTGTTAGGAATTATGTGATCCTTACTAGCTGGAAGTAAGGGTGATGGGGCATGAAGTTATTTCTTGGAGTTGGAGACATACCAAGTTTAGCTCAGTTCTGGGCATCTTTGAAATACCTATACAAACTTGTTCCTACATAGTAACTTGCAACTTTGAATGAGAATGTGCTTGCTTGCAGCAACGTGCTATATGTTCTGAATGCCCGAATAGGGAATCTGTGTCAAAACTTTGTTAGGAATTATGTGATCCTTACTAGCTGGAAGTAAGGGAGATGGAGCATGAAGTTATTTCTAGGAGTTGGACACATACCAAGTTTAGCTCAGTTCTGGGCATCTTTGAAATACCTATACAAACTTGTTCCTTCATAGTAACTTGCAACTTTGAATGAAAATGTGCTTGCTTACAGCAACGTGCTATATGTTCTGAATGCCCGAATTGGGAATCTGTGTCAAAACTTTGTTAGGAATTATGTGATCCTTACTAGCTGGAAGTAAGGGAGATGGGGCATGAAGTTATTTCTAGGAGTTGGACACATACCAAGTTTAGCTCAGTTCTGGGCATCTTTGAAATACCTATACAAACTTGTTCCTACATAGTAACTTGCAACTTTGAATGAGAATCTGCTTGCTTACAGCAACGTGCTATATGTTCTGAATGCCCGAATTGGGAATCTGTGTCAAAACTTTGTTAGGAATTATGTGATCCTTACTAGCTGGAAGTAAGGGAGATGGGGCATGAAGTTATTTCTAGGAGTTGGACACATACCAAGTTTAGCTCAGTTCTGGGCATCTTTGAAATACCTATACAAACTTGTTCCTACATAGTAACTTGCAACTTTGAATGAGAATGTGCTTGCTTACAGCAACGTGCTATATGTTCTGAATGCCCGAATTGGGAATCTGTGTCAAAACTTTGTTAGGAATTATGTGATCCTTACTAGTTGGAAGTAAGGGAGATGGGGCATGAAGTTATTTCTAGGAGTTGGACACATACCAAGTTTAGCTCAGTTCTGGGCATCTTTGAAATACCTATACAAACTTGTTCCTACATAGTAACTTGCAACTTTGAATGAGAATGTGCTTGCTTGCAGCAACGTGCTATATGTTCTGAATGCCCGAATAGGGAATCTGTGTCAAAACTTTGTTAGGAATTATGTGATCCTTACTAGCTGGAAGTAAGGGAGATGGAGCATGAAGTTATTTCTAGGAGTTGGACACATACCAAGTTTAGCTCAGTTCTGGGCATCTTTGAAATACCTATACAAACTTGTTCCTACCTAGTAACTTGCAACTTTGAATGAAAATGTGCTTGGTTACAGCAACGTGCTATATGTTCTGAATGCCCGAATTGGGAATCTGTGTCAAAACTTTGTTAGGAATTATGTCATCCTTACTAGCTGGAAGTAAGGGAGATGGGGCATGAAGTTATTTCTAGGAGTTGGACACATACCAAGTTTAGCTCAGTTCTGGGCATCTTTGAAATACCTATACAAACTTGTTCCTACATAGTAACTTGCATCTTTGAATGAGAATGTGCTTGCTTACAGCAACGTGCTATATGTTCTGAATGCCCGAATATGGAATCTGTGTCAAAACTTTGTTAGGAATTATGTGATCCTTACTAGCTGGAAGTAAGGGAGATGGGGCATGAAGTTATTTCTAGGAGTTGGACACATACCAAGTTTAGCTCAGTTCTGGGCATCTTTGAAATACCTATACAAACTTGTTCCTACATAGTAACTTGCAACTTTGAATGAGAATGTGCTTGCTTACAGCAACGTGCTATATGTTCTGAATGCCCAAATTGGGAATCTGTGTCAAAACTTTGTTAGGAATTATGTGATCCTTACTAGCTGGAAGTAAGGGAGATGGGGCATGAAGTTATTTCTAGGAGTTGGACACATACCAAGTTTAGCTCAGTTCTGGGCATCTTTGAAATACCTATACAAACTTGTTCCTACCTAGTAACTTGCATCTTTGAATGAGAATGTGCTTGCTTACAGCAACGTGCTATATGTTCTGAATGCCCGAATTGGGAATCTGTGTCAAAACTTTGTTAGGAATTATGTGATCCTTACTAGCTGGAAGTAAGGGAGATGGGGCATGAAGTTATTTCTAGGAGTTGGACACATACCAAGTTTAGCTCAGTTCTGGGCATCTTTGAAATACCTATACAAACTTGTTCCTACATAGTAACTTGCATCTTTGAATGAGAATGTGCTTGCTTACAGCAACGTGCTATATGTTCTGAATGCCCGAATTGGGAATCTGTGTCAAAACTTTGTTAGGAATTATGTGATCCTTACTAGCTGGAAGTAAGGGTGATGGGGCATGAAGTTATTTCTTGGAGTTGGAGACATACCAAGTTTAGCTCAGTTCTGGGCATCTTTGAAATACCTATACAAACTTGTTCCTACATAGTAACTTGCAACTTTGAATGAGAATGTGCTTGCTTACAGCAACGTGCTATATGTTCTGAATGCCCGAATAGGGAAATTGTGTCAAAACTTTGTTAGGAATTATGTGATCCTTACTAGCTGGAAGTAAGGGAGATGGAGCATGAAGTTATTTCTAGGAGTTGGACACATACCAAGTTTAGCTCAGTTCTGGGCATCTTTGAAATACCTATACAAACTTGTTCCTACATAGTAACTTGCAACTTTGAATGAAAATGTGCTTGGTTACAGCAACGTGCTATATGTTCTGAATGCCCGAATTGGGAATCTGTGTCAAAACTTTGTTAGGAATTATGTCATCCTTACTAGCTGGAAGTAAGGGAGATGGGGCATGAAGTTATTTCTAGGAGTTGGACACATACCAAGTTTAGCTCAGTTCTGGGCATCTTTGAAATACCTATACAAACTTGTTCCTACATAGTAACTTGCAACTTTGAATGAGAATGTGCTTGCTTACAGCAACGTGCTATATGTTCTGAATGCCCGAATTGGGAATCTGTGTCAAAACTTTGTTAGGAATTATGTGATCCTTACTAGCTGGAAGTAAGGGAGATGGGGCATGAAGTTATTTCTAGGAGTTGGACACATACCAAGTTTAGCTCAGTTCTGGGCATCTTTGAAATACCTATACAAACTTGTTCCTACTTAGTAACTTGCATCCTTGAATGAGAATCTGCTTGCTTACAGCAACGTGGTATATGTTCTGAATGCCCGAATTGGGAATCTGTGTCAAAACTTTGTTAGGAATTATGTGATCCTTACTAGCTGGAAGTAAGGGAGATGGGGCATGAAGTTATTTCTAGGAGTTGGACACATACCAAGTTTAGCTCAGTTCTGGGCATCTTTGAAATACCTATACAAACTTGTTCCTACATAGTAACTTGCATCTTTGAATGAGAATCTGCTTGCTTACAGCAACGTGCTATATGTTCTGAATGCCCGAATTGGGAATCTGTGTCAAAACTTTGTTAGGAATTATGTGATCCTTACTACCTGGAAGTAAGGGTGATGGGGCATGAAGTTATTTCTTGGAGTTGGAGACATACCAAGTTTAGCTCAGTTCTGGGCATCTTTGAAATACCTATACAAACTTGTTCCTACATAGTAACTTGCAACTTTGAATGAGAATGTGCTTGCTTGCAGCAACGTGCTATATGTTCTGAATGCCCGAATAGGGAATCTGTGTCAAAACTTTGTTAGGAATTATGTGATCCTTACTAGCTGGAAGTAAGGGAGATGGAGAATGAAGTTATTTCTAGGAGTTGGACACATACTAAGTTTAGCTCAGTTCTGGGCATCTTTGAAATACCTATACAAACTTGTTCCTTCATAGTACCTTGCAACTTTGAATGAAAATGTGCTTGCTTACAGCAACGTGCTATATGTTCTGAATGCCCGAATTGGGAATCTGTGTCAAAACTTTGTTAGGAATTATGTGATCCTTACTAGCTGGAAGTAAGGGAGATGGGGCATGAAGTTATTTCTAGGAGTTGGACACATACCAAGTTTAGCTCAGTTCTGGGCATCTTTGAAATACCTATACAAACTTGTTCCTACCTAGTAACTTGCATCTTTGAATGAGAATCTGCTTGCTTACAGCAACGTGGTATATGTTCTGAATGCCCGAATTGGGAATCTGTGTCAAACTTTGTTAGGAATTATGTGATCCTTACTAGCTGGAAGTAAGGGAGATGGGGCATGAAGTTATTTCTAGGAGTTGGACACATACCAAGTTTAGCTCAGTTCTGGGCATCTTTGAAATACCTATACAAACTTGTTCCTACATAGTAACTTGCAACTTTGAATGAAAATGTGCTTGCTTACAGCAACGTGCTATATGTTCTGAATGCCCGAATTGGGAATCTGTGTCAAAACTTTGTTAGGAATTATGTGATCCTTACTAGCTGGAAGTAAGGGTGATGGGGCATGAAGTTATTTATTGGAGTTGGAGACATACCAAGTTTAGCTCAGTTCTGGGCATCTTTGAAATACCTATACAAACTTGTTCCTACATAGTAACTTGCAACTTTGAATGAGAATGTGCTTGCTTACAGCAACGTGCTATATGTTCTGAATGCCCGAATTGGGAATCTGTGTCAAAACTTTGTTAGGAATTATGTCATCCTTACTAGCTGGAAGTAAGGGAGATGGGGCATGAAGTTATTTCTAGGAGTTGGACACATACCAAGTTTAGCTCAGTTCTGGGCATCTTTGAAATACCTATACAAACTTGTTCCTACATAGTAACTTGCATCTTTGAATGAGAATGTGCTTGCTTACAGCAACGTGCTATATGTTCTGAATGCCCGAATTGGGAATCTGTGTCAAAACTTTGTTAGGAATTATGTGATCCTTACTAGCTGGAAGTAAGGGAGATGGGGCATGAAGTTATTTCTAGGAGTTGGACACATACCAAGTTTAGCTCAGTTCTGGGCATCTTTGAAATACCTATACAAACTTGTTCCTACATAGTAACTTGCATCTTTGAATGAGAATGTGCTTGCTTACAGCAACGTGCTATATGTTCTGAATGCCCGAATTGGGAATCTGTGTCAAAACTTTGTTAGGAATTATGTGATCCTTACTAGCTGGAAGTAAGGGTGATGGGGCATGAAGTTATTTCTTGGAGTTGGAGACATACCAAGTTTAGCTCAGTTCTGGGCATCTTTGAAATACCTATACAAACTTGTTCCTACATAGTAACTTGCAACTTTGAATGAGAATGTGCTTGCTTGCAGCAACGTGCTATATGTTCTGAATGCCCGAATAGGGAATCTGTGTCAAAACTTTGTTAGGAATTATGTGATCCTTACTAGCTGGAAGTAAGGGAGATGGAGCATGAAGTTATTTCTAGGAGTTGGACACATACCAAGTTTAGCTCAGTTCTGGGCATCTTTGAAATACCTATACAAACTTGTTCCTACATAGTAACTTGCAACTTTGAATGAGAATGTGCTTGCTTACAGCAACGTGCTATATGTTCTGAATGCCCGAATTGGGAATCTGTGTCAAAACTTTGTTAGGAATTATGTGATCCTTACTAGCTGGAAGTAAGGGAGATGGGGCATGAAGTTATTTCTAGGAGTTGGACACATACCAAGTTTAGCTCAGTTCTGGGCATCTTTGAAATACCTATACAAACTTGTTCCTACCTAGTAACTTGCATCTTTGAATGAGAATCTGCTTGCTTACAGCAACGTGGTATATGTTCTGAATGCCCGAATTGGGAATCTGTGTCAAAACTTTGTTAGGAATTATGTGATCCTTACTAGCTGGAAGTAAGGGAGATGGGGCATGAAGTTATTTCTAGGAGTTGGACACATACCAAGTTTAGCTCAGTTCTGGCCATCTTTGAAATACCTATACAAACTTGTTCCTACATAGTAACTTGCATCTTTGAATGAGAATCTGCTTGCTTACAGCAACGTGCTATATGTTCTGAATGCCCGAATTGGGAATCTGTGTCAAAACTTTGTTAGGAATTATGTCATCCTTACTAGCTGGAAGTAAGGGAGATGGGGCATGAAGTTATTTCTAGGAGGTGGACACATACCAAGTTTAGCTCAGTTCTGGGCATCTTTGAAATACCTATACAAACTTGTTCCTACATAGTAACTTGCATCTTTGAATGAGAATGTGCTTGCTTACAGCAACGTGCTATATGTTCTGAATGCCCGAATTGGGAATCTGTGTCAAAACTTTGTTAGGAATTATGTGATCCTTACTAGCTGGAAGTAAGGGAGATGGGGCATGAAGTTATTTCTAGGAGTTGGACACATACCAAGTTTAGCTCAGTTCTGGGCATCTTTGAAATACCTATACAAACTTGTTCCTACATAGTAACTTGCAACTTTGAATGAGAATGTGCTTGCTTACAGCAACGTGCTATATGTTCTGAATGCCCGAATATGGAATCTGTGTCAAAACTTTGTTAGGAATTATGTGATCCTTACTAGTTGGAAGTAAGGGAGATGGGGCATGAAGTTATTTCTAGGAGTTGGACACATACCAAGTTTAGCTCAGTTCTGGGCATCTTTGAAATACCTATACAAACTTGTTCCTACATAGTAACTTGCAACTTTGAATGAGAATCTGCTTGCTTACAGCAACGTGGTATATGTTCTGAATGCCCGTATTGGGAATCTGTGTCAAAACTTTGTTAGGAATTATGTGATCCTTACTAGCTGGAAGTAAGGGAGATGGGGCATGAAGTTATTTCTAGGAGTTGAACACATACCAAGTTTAGCTCAGTTCTGGGCATCTTTGAAATACCTATACAAACTTGTTCCTACATAGTAACTTGCAACTTTGAATGAGAATGTGCTTGCTTACAGCAACGTGCTATATGTTCTGAATGCCCGAATTGGGAATCTGTGTCAAAACTTTGTTAGGAATTATGTGATCCTTACTAGCTGGAAGTAAGGGTGATGGGGCATGAAGTTATTTCTTGGAGTTGGAGACATACCAAGTTTAGCTCAGTTCTGGGCATCTTTGAAATACCTATACAAACTTGTTCCTACCTAGTAACTTGCATCTTTGAATGAGAATCTGCTTGCTTACAGCAACGTGGTATATGTTCTGAATGCCCGAATTGGGAATCTGTGTCAAAACTTTGTTAGGAATTATGTGATCCTTACTAGCTGGAAGTAAGGGAGATGGGGCATGAAGTTATTTCTAGGAGTTGGACACATACCAAGTTTAGCTCAGTTCTGGGCATCTTTGAAATACCTATACAAACTTGTTCCTACATAGTAACTTGCAACTTTGAATGAGAATGTGCTTGCTTACAGCAACGTGCTATATGTTCTGAATGCCCGAATATGGAATCTGTGTCAAAACTTTGTTAGGAATTATGTGATCCTTACTAGCTGGAAGTAAGAGAGATGGGGCATGAAGTTATTTCTAGGAGTTGGACACATACCAAGTTTAGCTCAGTTCTGGGCATCTTTGAAATACCTATACAAACTTGTTCCTACCTAGTAACTTGCATCTTTGAATGAGAATGTGCTTGCTTACAGCAACGTGCTATATGTTCTGAATGCCCGAATTGGGAATCTGTGTCAAAACTTTGTTAGGAATTATGTGATCCTTACTAGCTGGAAGTAAGGGTGATGGGGCATGAAGTAATTTCTTGGAGTTGGAGACATACTAAGTTTAGCTCAGTTCTGGGCATCTTTGAAATACCTATACAAACTTGTTCCTACATAGTAACTTGCAACTTTGAATGAGAATGTGCTTGCTTGCAGCAACGTGCTATATGTTCTGAATGCCCGAATAGGGAATCTGTGTCAAAACTTTGTTAGGAATTATGTGATCCTTACTAGCTGGAAGTAAGGGAGATGGAGCATGAAGTTATTTCTAGGAGTTGGACACATACCAAGTTTAGCTCAGTTCTGGGCATCTTTGAAATACATATACAAACTTGTTCCTTCATAGTAACTTGCAACTTTGAATGAGAATGTGCTTGCTTACAGCAACGTGCTATATGTTCTGAATGCCCGAATAGGGAATCTGTGTCAAAACTTTGTTAGGAATTATGTGATCCTTACTAGCTGGAAGTAAGGGAGATGGAGCATGAAGTTATTTCTAGGAGTTGGACACATACCAAGTTTAGCTCAGTTCTGGGCATCTTTGAAATACCTATACAAACTTGTTCCTTCATAGTAACTTGCAACTTTGAATGAAAATGTGCTTGCTTACAGCAACGTGCTATATGTTCTGAATGCCCGAATTGGCAATCTGTGTCAAAACTTTGTTAGGAATTATGTGATCCTTACTAGCTGGAAGTAAGGGAGATGGGGCATGAAGTTATTTCTAGGAGTTGGACACATATCAAGTTTAGCTCAGTTCTGGGCATCTTTGAAATACCTATACAAACTTGTTCCTACCTAGTAACTTGCATCTTTGAATGAGAATGTGCTTGCTTACAGCAACGTGCTATATGTTCTGAATGCCCGAATTGGGAATCTGTGTCAAAACTTTGTTAGGAATTATGTGATCCTTACTAGCTGGAAGTAAGGGAGATGATGCATGAAGTTATTTCTAGGAGTTGGACACATACCAAGTTTAGCTCAGTTCTGGGCATCTTTGAAATACCTATACAAACTTGTTCCTACATAGTAACTTGCGTCTTTGAATGAGAATGTGCTTGCTTACAGCAACGTGCTATATATTCTGAATGCCCGAATTGGGAATCTGTGTCAAAACTTTGTTAGGAATTATGTGATCCTTACTAGCTGGAAGTAAGGGTGATGGGGCATGAAGTTATTTCTTGGAGTTGGAGACATACCAAGTTTAGCTCAGTTCTGGGCATCTTTGAAATACCTATACAAACTTGTTCCTACATAGTAACTTGCAACTTTGAATGAGAATGTGCTTGCTTGCAGCAACGTGCTATATGTTCTGAATGCCCGAATAGGGAATCTGTGTCAAAACTTTGTTAGGAATTATGTGATCCTTACTAGCTGGAAGTAAGGGAGATGGAGCATGAAGTTATTTCCAGGAGTTGGACAAATACCAAGTTTAGCTCAGTTCTGGGCATCTTTGAAATACCTATACAAACTTGTTCCTTCATAGTAACTTGCAACTTTGAATGAAAATGTGCTTGCTTACAGCAACGTGCTATATGTTCTGAATGCCCGAATAGGGAATCTGTGTCAAAACTTTGTTAGGAATTATGTGATCCTTACTAGCTGGAAGTAAGGGAGATGGGGCATGAAGTTATTTCTAGGAGTTGGACACATACCAAGTTTAGCTCAGTTCTGGGCATCTTTGAAATACCTATACAAACTTGTTCCTACCTAGTAACTTGCATCTTTGAATGAGAATGTGCTTGCTTACAGCAACGTGCTATATGTTCTGAATGCCCGAATTGGGAATCTGTGTCAAAACTTTGTTAGGAATTATGTGATCCTTACTAGCTGGAAGTAAGGGAGATGGGGCATGAAGTTATTTCTAGGAGTTGGACACATACCAAGTTTAGCTCAGTTCTGGGCATCTTTGAAATACCTATACAAACTTGTTCCTACATAGTAACTTGCAACTTTGAATGAGAATGTGCTTGCTTACAGCAACGTGCTATATGTTCTGAATGCCCGAATTGGGAATCTGTGTCAAAACTTTGTTAGGAATTATGTGATCCTTACTAGCTGGAAGTAAGGGAGATGGGGCATGAAGTTATTTCTAGGAGTTGGACACATACCAAGTTTAGCTCAGTTCTGGGCATCTTTGAAATACCTATACAAACTTGTTCCTACATAGTAACTTGCAACTTTGAATGAGAATGTGCTTGCTTACAGCAACGTGCTATATGTTCTGAATGCCCGAATTGGGAATCTGTGTCAAAACTTTGTTAGGAATTATGTGATCCTTACTAGCTGGAAGTAAGGGAGATGGGGCATGAAGTTATTTCTAGGAGTTGGACACATACCAAGTTTAGCTCAGTTCTGGGCATCTTTGAAATACCTATACAAACTTGTTCCTACCTAGTAACTTGCATCTTTGAATGAGAATGTGCTTGCTTACAGCAACGTGCTATATGTTCTGAATGCCCGAATTGGGAATCTGTGTCAAAACTTTGTTAGGAATTATGTGATCCTTAATAGCTGGAAGTAAGGGAGATGGGGCATGAAGTTATTTCTAGGAGTTGGACACATACCAAGTTTAGCTCAGTTCTGGGCATCTTTGAAATACCTATACAAACTTGTTCCTACCTAGTAACTTGCATCTTTGAATGAGAATGTGCTTGCTTACAGCAACGTGGAATATGTTCTGAATGCCCGAATTGGGAATCTGTGTCAAAACTTTGTTAGGAATTATGTGATCCTTACTAGCTGGAAGTAAGGGAGATGGGGCATGAAGTTATTTCTAGGAGTTGGACACATACCAAGTTTAGCTCAGTTCTGGGCATCTTTGAAATACCTATACAAACTTGTTCCTACATAGTAACTTGCATCTTTGAATGAGAATGTGCTTGCTTACAGCAACGTGCTATATGTTCTGAATGCCCGAATTGGGAATCTGTGTCAAAACTTTGTTAGGAATTATGTGATCCTTACTAGCTGGAAGTAAGGGAGATGGGGCATGAAGTTATTTATAGGAGTTGGACACATACCAAGTTTAGCTCAGTTCTGGGCATCTTTGAAATACCTATACAAACTTGTTCCTACATAGTAACTTGCAACTTTGAATGAAAATGTGCTTGCTTACAGCAACGTGCTATATGTTCTGAATGCCCGAATTGGGAATCTGTGTCAAAACTTTGTTAGGAATTATGTGATCCTTACTAGCTGGAAGTAAGGGTGATGGGGCATGAAGTTATTTCTTGGAGTTGGAGACATACCAAGTTTAGCTCAGTTCTGGGCATCTTTGAAATACCTATACAAACTTGTTCCTACATAGTAACTTGCAACTTTGAATGAGAATGTGCTTGCTTGCAGCAACGTGCTATATGTTCTGAATGCCCGAATAGGGAATCTGTGTCAAAACTTTGTTAGGAATTATGTGATCCTTACTAGCTGGAAGTAAGGGAGATGGAGCATGAAGTTATTTCTAGGAGTTGGACACATACCAAGTTTAGCTCAGTTCTGGGCATCTTTGAAATACCTATACAAACTTGTTCCTACATAGTAACTTGCAACTTTGAATGAAAATGTGCTTGGTTACAGCAACGTGCTATATGTTCTGAATGCCCGAATTGGGAATCTGTGTCAAAACTTTGTTAGGAATTATGTGATCCTTACTAGCTGGAAGTAAGGGAGATGGGGCATGAAGTTATTTCTAGGAGTTGGACACATACCAAGTTTAGCTCAGTTCTGGGCATCTTTGAAATACCTATACAAACTTGTTCCTACATAGTAACTTGCATCTTTGAATGAGAATGTGCTTGCTTACAGCAACGTGCTATATGTTCTGAATGCCCGAATTGGGAATCTGTGTCAAAACTTTGTTAGGAATTATGTGATCCTTACTAGCTGGAAGTAAGGGAGATGGGGCATGAAGTTATTTCTAGGAGTTGGACACATACCAAGTTTAGCTCAGTTCTGGGCATCTTTGAAATACCTATACAAACTTGTTCCTACATAGTAACTTGCAACTTTGAATGAGAATGTGCTTGCTTAAAGCAACGTGCTATATGTTCTGAATGCCCGAATATGGAATCTGTGTCAAAACTTTGTTAGGAATTATGTGATCCTTACTGGTTGGAAGTAAGGGAGATGGGGCATGAAGTTATTTCTAGGAGTTGGACACATACCAAGTTTAGCTCAGTTCTGGGCATCTTTGAAATACCTATACAAACTTGTTCCTACCTAGTAACTTGCATCTTTGAATGAGAATCTGCTTGCTTACAGCAACGTGGTATATGTTCTGAATGCCCGTATTGGGAATCTGTGTCAAAACTTTGTTAGGAATTATGTGATCCTTACTAGCTGGAAGTAAGGGAGATGGGGCATGAAGTTATTTCTAGGAGTTGAACACATACCAAGTTTAGCTCAGTTCTGGGCATCTTTGAAATACCTATACAAACTTGTTCCTACATAGTAACTTGCAACTTTGAATGAGAATGTGCTTGCTTACAGCAACGTGCTATATGTTCTGAATGCCCGAATTGGGAATCTGTGTCAAAACTTTGTTAGGAATTATGTGATCCTTACTAGCTGGAAGTAAGGGTGATGGGGCATGAAGTTATTTCTTGGAGTTGGAGACATACCAAGTTTAGCTCAGTTCTGGGCATCTTTGAAATACCTATACAAACTTGTTCCTACCTTGTAACTTGCATCTTTGAATGAGAATCTGCTTGCTTACAGCAACGTGGTATATGTTCTGAATGCCCGAATTGGGAATCTGTGTCAAAACTTTGTTAGGAATTATGTGATCCTTACTAGCTGGAAGTAAGGGAGATGGGGCATGAAGTTATTTCTAGGAGTTGGACACATACCAAGTTTAGCTCAGTTCTGGGCATCTTTGAAATACCTATACAAACTTGTTCCTACATAGTAACTTGCAACTTTGAATGAGAATGTGCTTGCTTACAGCAACGTGCTATATGTTCTGAATGCCCGAATATGGAATCTCTGTCAAAACTTTGTTAGGAATTATGTGATCCTTACTAGCTGGAAGTAAGAGAGATGGGGCATGAAGTTATTTCTAGGAGTTGGACACATACCAAGTTTAGCTCAGTTCTGGGCATCTTTGAAATACCTATACAAACTTGTTCCTACCTAGTAACTTGCATCTTTGAATGAGAATGTGCTTGCTTACAGCAACGTGCTATATGTTCTGAATGCCCGTATTGGGAATCTGTGTCAAAACTTTGTTAGGAATTATGTGATCCTTACTAGCTGGAAGTAAGGGTGATGGGGCATGAAGTAATTTCTTGGAGTTGGAGACATACTAAGTTTAGCTCAGTTCTGGGCATCTTTGAAATACCTATACAAAGTTGTTCCTACATAGTAACTTGCAACTTTGAATGAGAATGTGCTTGCTTGCAGCAACGTGCTATATGTTCTGAATGCCCGAATAGGGAATCTGTGTCAAAACTTTGTTAGGAATTATGTGATCCTTACTAGCTGGAAGTAAGGGAGATGGAGCATGAAGTTATTTCTAGGAGTTGGACACATACCAAGTTTAGCTCAGTTCTGGGCATCTTTGAAATACATATAGAAACTTGTTCCTTCATAGTAACTTGCAACTTTGAATGAGAATGTGCTTGCTTACAGCAACGTGCTATATGTTCTGAATGCCCGAATAGGGAATCTGTGTCAAAACTTTGTTAGGAATTATGTGATCCTTACTAGCTGGAAGTAAGGGAGATGGAGCATGAAGTTATTTCTAGGAGTTGGACACATACCAAGTTTAGCTCAGTTCTGGGCATCTTTGAAATACCTATACAAACTTGTTCCTTCATAGTAACTTGCAACTTTGAATGAAAATGTGCTTGCTTACAGCAACGTGCTATATGTTCTGAATGCCCGAATTGGGAATCTGTGTCAAAACTTTGTTAGGAATTATGTGATCCTTACGAGCTGGAAGTAAGGGAGATGGAGCATGAAGTTATTTCTAGGAGTTGGACACATACCAAGTTTAGCTCAGTTCTGGGCATCTTTGAAATACCTATACAAACTTGTTCCTACATAGTAACTTGCAACTTTGAATGAAAATGTGCTTGGTTACAGCAACGTGCTATATGTTCTGAATGCCCGAATTGGGAATCTGTGTCAAAACTTTGTTAGGAATTATGTGATCCTTACTAGCTGGAAGTAAGGGAGATGGGGCATGAAGTTATTTCTAGGAGTTGGACACATACCAAGTTTAGCTCAGTTCTGGGCATCTTTGAAATACCTATACAAACTTGTTCCTACATAGTAACTTGCATCTTTGAATGAGAATGTGCTTGCTTACAGCAACGTGCTATATGTTCTGAATGCCCGAATTGGGAATCTGTGTCAAAACTTTGTTAGGAATTATGTGATCCTTACTAGCTGGAAGTAAGGGAGATGGGGCATGAAGTTATTTCTAGGAGTTGGACACATACCAAGTTTAGCTCAGTTCTGGGCATCTTTGAAATACCTATACAAACTTGTTCCTACATAGTAACTTGCAACTTTGAATGAGAATGTGCTTGCTTAAAGCAACGTGCTATATGTTCTGAATGCCCGAATATGGAATCTGTGTCAAAACTTTGTTAGGAATTATGTGATCCTTACTAGTTGGAAGTAAGGGAGATGGGGCATGAAGTTATTTCTAGGAGTTGGACACATACCAAGTTTAGCTCAGTTCTGGGCATCTTTGAAATACCTATACAAACTTGTTCCTACCTAGTAACTTGCATCTTTGAATGAGAATCTGCTTGCTTACAGCAACGTGGTATATGTTCTGAATGCCCGTATTGGGAATCTGTGTCAAAACTTTGTTAGGAATTATGTGATCCTTACTAGCTGGAAGTAAGGGAGATGGGGCATGAAGTTATTTCTAGGAGTTGAACACATACCAAGTTTAGCTCAGTTCTGGGCATCTTTGAAATACCTATACAAACTTGTTCCTACATAGTAACTTGCAACTTTGAATGAGAATGTGCTTGCTTACAGCAACGTGCTATATGTTCTGAATGCCCGAATTGGGAATCTGTGTCAAAACTTTGTTAGGAATTATGTGATCCTTACTAGCTGGAAGTAAGGGTGATGGGGCATGAAGTTATTTCTTGGAGTTGGAGACATACCAAGTTTAGCTCAGTTCTGGGCATCTTTGAAATACCTATACAAACTTGTTCCTACCTAGTAACTTGCATCTTTGAATGAGAATCTGCTTGCTTACAGCAACGTGGTATATGTTCTGAATGCCCGAATTGGGAATCTGTGTCAAAACTTTGTTAGGAATTATGTGATCCTTACTAGCTGGAAGTAAGGGAGATGGGGCATGAAGTTATTTCTAGGAGTTGGACACATACCAAGTTTAGCTCAGTTCTGGGCATCTTTGAAATACCTATACAAACTTGTTCCTACATAGTAACTTGCAACTTTGAATGAGAATGTGCTTGCTTACAGCAACGTGCTATATGTTCTGAATGCCCGAATATGGAATCTCTGTCAAAACTTTGTTAGGAATTATGTGATCCTTACTAGCTGGAAGTAAGAGAGATGGGGCATGAAGTTATTTCTAGGAGTTGGACACATACCAAGTTTAGCTCAGTTCTGGGCATCTTTGAAATACCTATACAAACTTGTTCCTACCTAGTAACTTGCAACTTTGAATGAGAATGTGCTTGCTTGCAGCAACGTGCTATATGTTCTGAATGCCCGAATAGGGAATCTGTGTCAAAACTTTGTTAGGAATTATGTGATCCTTACTAGCTGGAAGTAAGGGAGATGGAGCATGAAGTTATTTCCAGGAGTTGGACAAATACCAAGTTTAGCTCAGTTCTGGGCATCTTTGAAATACCTATACAAACTTGTTCCTTCATAGTAACTTGCAACTTTGAATGAAAATGTGCTTGCTTACAGCAACGTGCTATATGTTCTGAATGCCCGAATAGGGAATCTGTGTCAAAACTTTGTTAGGAATTATGTGATCCTTACTAGCTGGAAGTAAGGGAGATGGGGCATGAAGTTATTTCTAGAAGTTGGACACATACCAAGTTTAGCTCAGTTCTGGGCATCTTTGAAATACCTATACAAACTTGTTCCTACCTAGTAACTTGCAACTTTGAATGAGAATCTGCTTGCTTACAGCAACGTGCTATATGTTCTGAATGCCCGAATTGGGAATCTGTGTCAAAACTTTGTTAGGAATTATGTGATCCTTACTAGCTGGAAGTAATGGAGATGGGGCATGAAGTTATTTCTAGGAGTTGGACACATACCAAGTTTAGCTCAGTTCTGGGCATCTTTGAAATACCTATACAAACTTGTTCCTACATAGTAACTTGCAACTTTGAATGAGAATGTGCTTGCTTACAGCAACGTGCTATATGTTCTGAATGCCCGAATTGGGAATCTGTGTCAAAACTTTGTTAGGAATTATGTGATCCTTACTAGCTGGAAGTAAGGGAGATGGGGCATGAAGTTATTTCTAGGAGTTGGACACATACCAAGTTTAGCTCAGTTCTGGGCATCTTTGAAATACCTATACAAACTTGTTCCTACATAGTAACTTGCAAATTTGAATGAGAATGTGCTTGCTTACAGCAACGTGCTATATGTTCTGAATGCCCGAATTGGGAATCTGTGTCAAAACTTTGTTAGGAATTATGTGATCCTTACTAGCTGGAAGTAAGGGAGATGGGGCATGAAGTTATTTCTAGGAGTTGGACACATACCAAGTTTAGCTCAGTTCTGGGCATCTTTGAAATACCTATACAAACTTGTTCCTACCTAGTAACTTGCATCTTTGAATGAGAATGTGCTTGCTTACAGCAACGTGGTATATGTTCTGAATGCCCGAATTGGGAATCTGTGTCAAAACTTTGTTAGGAATTATGTGATCCTTACTAGCTGGAAGTAAGGGAGATGGGGCATGAAGTTATTTCTAGGAGTTGGACACATACCAAGTTTAGCTCAGTTCTGGGCATCTTTGAAATACCTATACAAACTTGTTCCTACATAGTAACTTGCATCTTTGAATGAGAATGTGCTTGCTTACAGCAACGTGCTATATGTTCTGAATGCCCGAATTGGGAATCTGTGTCAAAACTTTGTTAGGAATTATGTGATCCTTACTAGCTGGAAGTAAGGGAGATGGGGCATGAAGTTATTTCTAGGAGTTGGACACATACCAAGTTTAGCTCAGTTCTGGGCATCTTTGAAATACCTATACAAACTTGTTCCTACATAGTAACTTGCAACTTTGAATGAAAATAGGCTTGCTTACAGCAACGTGCTATATGTTCTGAATGCCCGAATTGGGAATCTGTGTCAAAACTTTGTTAGGAATTATGTGATCCTTACTAGCTGGAAGTAAGGGTGATGGGGCATGAAGTTATTTCTTGGAGTTGGAGACATACCAAGTTTAGCTCAGTTCTGGGCATCTTTGAAATACCTATACAAACTTGTTCCTACATAGTAACTTGCAACTTTGAATGAGAAGGTGCTTGCTTGCAGCAACGTGCTATATGTTCTGAATGCCCGAATAGGGAATCTGTGTCAAAACTTTGTTAGGAATTATGTGATCCTTACTAGCTGGAAGTAAGGGAGATGGAGCATGAAGTTATTTCTAGGAGTTGGACACATACCAAGTTTAGCTCAGTTCTGGGCATCTTTGAAATACCTATACAAACTTGTTCCTACATAGTAACTTGCAACTTTGAATGAAAATGTGCTTGGTTACAGCAACGTGCTATATGTTCTGAATGCCCGAATTGGGAATCTGTGTCAAAACTTTGTTAGGAATTATGTCATCCTTACTAGCTGGAAGTAAGGGAGATGGGGCATGAAGTTATTTCTAGGAGTTGGACACATACCAAGTTTAGCTGAGTTCTGGGCATCTTTGAAATACCTATACAAACTTGTTCCTACATAGTAACTTGCATCTTTGAATGAGAATGTGCTTGCTTACAGCAACGTGCTATATGTTCTGAATGCCCGAATTGGGAATCTGTGTCAAAACTTTGTTAGGAATTATGTGATCCTTACTAGCTGGAAGTAAGGGAGATGGGGCATGAAGTTATTTCTAGGAGTTGGACACATACCAAGTTTAGCTCAGTTCTGGGCATCTTTGAAATACCTATACAAACTTGTTCCTACATAGTAACTTGCAACTTTGAATGAGAATGTGCTTGCTTAAAGCAACGTGCTATATGTTCTGAATGCCCGAATATGGAATCTGTGTCAAAACTTTGTTAGGAATTATGTGATCCTTACTAGTTGGAAGTAAGGGAGATGGGGCATGAAGTTATTTCTAGGAGTTGGACACATACCAAGTTTAGCTCAGTTCTGGGCATCTTTGAAATACCTATACAAACTTGTTCCTACCTAGTAACTTGCATCTTTGAATGAGAATATGCTTGCTTACAGCAACGTGGTATATGTTCTGAATGCGCGTATTGGGAATCTGTGTCAAAACTTTGTTAGGAATTATGTGATCCTTACTAGCTGGAAGTAAGGGAGATGGGGCATGAAGTTATTTCTAGGAGTTGAACACATACCAAGTTTAGCTCAGTTCTGGGCATCTTTGAAATACCTATACAAACTTGTTCCTACATAGTAACTTGCAACTTTGAATGAGAATGTGCTTGCTTACAGCAACGTGCTATATCTTCTGAATGCCCGAATATGGAATCTGTGTCAAAACTTTTTTAGGAATTATGTGATCCTTACTAGCTGGAAGTAAGGGTGATGGGGCATGAAGTTATTTCTTGGAGTTGGAGACATACCAAGTTTAGCTCAGTTCTGGGCATCTTTGAAATACCTATACAAACTTGTTCCTACCTAGTAACTTGCATCTTTGAATGAGAATCTGCTTGCTTACAGCAACGTGGTATATGTTCTGAATGCCCGAATTGGGAATCTGTGTCAAAACTTTGTTAGGAATTATGTGATCCTTACTAGCTGGAAGTAAGGGAGATGGAGCATGAAGTTATTTCTAGGAGTTTGACACATACCAAGTTTAGCTCAGTTCTGGGCATCTTTGAAATACCTATACAAACTTGTTCCTACATAGTAACTTGCAACTTTGAATGAGAATGTGCTTGCTTACAGCAACGTGCTATATGTTCTGAATGCCCGAATTGGGAATCTGTGTCAAAACTTTGTTAGGAATTATGTGATCCTTACTAGCTGGAAGTAAGGGAGATGGGGCATGAAGTTATTTCTAGGAGTTGGACACATACCAAGTTTAGCTCAGTTCTGGGCATCTTTGAAATACCTATACAAACTTGTTCCTACATAGTAACTTGCAACTTTGAATGAGAATGTGCTTGCTTACAGCAACGTGGTATATGTTCTGAATGCCCGAATTGGGAATCTGTGTCAAAACTTTGTTAGGAATTATGTGATCCTTACTAGCTGGAAGTAAGGGAGATGGGGCATGAAGTTATTTCTAGGAGTTGGACACATACCAAGTTTAGCTCAGTTCTGGGCATCTTTGAAATACCTATACAAACTTGTTCCTACCTAGTAACTTGCATCTTTGAATGAGAATCTGCTTGCTTACAGCAACGTGCTATATGTTCTGAATGCCCGAATTGGGAATCTGTGTCAAAACTTTGTTAGGAATTATGTGATCCTTACTAGATGGAAGTAAGGGAGATGGGGCATGAAGTTATTTCTAGGAGTTGGACACATACCAAGTTTAGCTCAGTTCTGGGCATCTTTGAAATACCTATACAAACTTGTTCCTACATAGTAACTTGCATCTTTGAATGAGAATGTGCTTGCTTACAGCAACGTGCTATATGTTCTGAATGCCCGAATTGGGAATCTGTGTCAAAACTTTGTTAGGAATTATGTGATCCTTACTAGCTGGAAGTAAGGGAGATGGGGCATGAAGTTATTTCTAGGAGTTGGACACATACCAAGTTTAGCTCAGTTCTGGGCATCTTTGAAATACCTATACAAACTTGTTCCTACATAGTAACTTGCAACTTTGAATGAGAATGTGCTTGCTTACAGCAACGTGCTATATGTTCTGAATGCCCGAATAGGGAATCTGTGTCAAAACTTTGTTAGGAATTATGTGATCCTTACTAGTTGGAAGTAAGGGAGATGGGGCATGAAGTTATTTCTAGGAGTTGGACACATACCAAGTTTAGCTCAGTTCTGGGCATCTTTGAAATACCTATACAAACTTGTTCCTACCTAGTAACTTGCATCTTTGAATGAGAATCTGCTTGCTTACAGCAACGTGGTATATATTCTGAATGCCCGTATTGGGAATCTGTGTCAAAACTTTGTTAGGAATTATGTGATCCTTACTAGCTGGAAGTAAGGGAGATGGGGCATGAAGTTATTTCTAGGAGTTGAACACATACCAAGTTTAGCTCAGTTCTGGGCATCTTTGAAATAACTATACAAACTTGTTCCTACATAGTAACTTGCAACTTTGAATGAGAATGTGCTTGCTTACAGCAACGTGCTATATGTTCTGAACGCCCGAATTGGGAATCTGTGTCAAAACTTTGTTAGGAATTATGTGATCCTTACTAGCTGGAAGTAAGGGTGATGGGGCATGAAGTTATTTCTTGGAGTTGGAGACATACCAAGTTTAGCTCAGTTCTGGGCATCTTTGAAATACCTATACAAACTTGTTCCTACCTAGTAACTTGCATCTTTGAATGAGAATCTGCTTGCTTACAGCAACGTGGTATATGTTCTGAATGCCCGAATTGGGAATCTGTGTCAAAACTTTGTTAGGAATTATGTGATCCTTACTAGCTGGAAGTAAGGGAGATGGGGCATGAAGTTATTTCTAGGAGTTGGACACATACCAAGTTTAGCTCAGTTCTGGGCATCTTTGAAATACCTATACAAACTTGTTCCTACATAGTAACTTGCAACTTTGAATGAGAATGTGCTTGCTTGCAGCAACGTGCTATATGTTCTGAATGCCCGAATAGGGAATCTGTGTCAAAACTTTGTTAGGAGTTATGTGATCGTTACTAGTTGGAAGTAAGGGAGATGGGGCATGAAGTTATTTCTAGGAGTTGGACACATACCAAGTTTAGCTCAGTTCTGGGCATCTTTGAAATACCTATACAAACTTGTTCCTACATAGGAACTTTCAACTTTGAATGAGAATGTGCTTGCTTACAGCAACGTGCTATATGTTCTGAATGCACGAATTGGGAATCTGTGTCAAAAATTTGTTAGGAATTATGTGATCCTTACTAGCTGGAAGTAAGGGAGATGGGGCATGAAGTTATTTCTAGGAGTTGGACACATACCAAGTTTAGCTCAGTTCTGGGCATCTTTGAAATACCTATACAAACTTGTTCCTACCTAGTAACTTGCATCTTTGAATGAGAATCTGCTTGCTTCCAGCAACGTGGTATATGTTCTGAATGCCCGAATTGGGAATCTGTGTCAAAACTTTGTTAGGAATTATGTGATCCTTACTAGCTGGAAGTAAGGGAGATGGGGCATGAAGTTATTTCTAGGAGTTGGACACATACCAAGTTTAGCTCAGTTCTGGGCATCTTTGAAATACCTATACAAACTTGTTCCTACATAGTAACTTGCAACTTTGAATGAAAATGTGCTTGCTTACAGCAACGTGCTATATGTTCTGAATGCCCGAATTGGGAATCTGTGTCAAAACTTTGTTAGGAATTATGTGATCCTTACTAGCTGGAAGTAAGGGAGATGGGGCATGAAGTTATTTCTAGGTGTTGGACACATACCAAGTTTAGCTCAGTTCTGGGCATCTTTGAAATACCTATATAAACTTGTTCCTACATAGTAACTTGCAACTTTGAATGAAAATGTGCTTGGTTACAGCAACGTGCTATATGTTCTGAATGCCCGAATTGGGAATCTGTGTCAAAACTTTGTTAGGAATTATGTCATCCTTACTAGCTGGAAGTAAGGGAGATGGGGCATGAAGTTATTTCTAGGAGTTGGACACATACCAAGTTTAGCTCAGTTCTGGGCATCTTTGAAACACCTATACAAACTTGTTCCTACATAGTAACTTGCATCTTTGAATGAGAATGTGCTTGCTTACAGCAACGTGCTATATGTTCTGAATGCCCGAATTGGGAATCTGTGTCAAAACTTTGTTAGGAATTATGTGATCCTTACTAGCTGGAAGTAAGGGAGATGGGGCATGAAGTTATGTCTAGGAGTTGGACACATACCAAGTTTAGCTCAGTTCTGGGCATCTTTGAAATACCTATACAAACTTGTTCCTACATAGTAACTTGCATCTTTGAATGAGAATGTGCTTGCTTACAGCAACGTGCTATATGTTCTGAAAGCCCGAATTGGGAATCTGTGTCAAAACTTTGTTAGGAATTATGTGATCCTTACTAGCTGGAAGTAAGGGTGATGGGGCATGAAGTTATTTCTTGGAGTTGGAGACATACCAAGTTTAGCTCAGTTCTGGGCATCTTTGAAATACCTATACAAACTTGTTCCTACATAGTAACTTGCAACTTTGAATGAGAATGTGCTTGCTTGCAGCAACGTGCTATATGTTCTGAATGCCTGAATAGGGAATCTGTGTCAAAACTTTGTTAGGAATTATGTGATCCTTACTAGCTGGAAGTAAGGGAGATGGAGCATGAAGTTATTTCTAGGAGTTGGACACATACCAAGTTTAGCTCAGTTCTGGGCATCTTTGAAATACCTATACAAACTTGTTCCTACATAGTAACTTGCAACTTTGAATGAAAATGTGCTTGGTTACAGCAACGTGCTATATGTTCTGAATGCCCGAATTGGGAATCTGTGTCAAAACTTTGTTAGGAATTATGTCATCCTTACTAGCTGGAAGTAAGGGAGATGGGGCATGAAGTTATTTCTAGGAGTTGGACACATACCAAGTTTAGCTCAGTTCTGGGCATCTTTGAAATACCTATACAAACTTGTTCCTACATAGTAACTTGCATCTTTGAATGAGAATGTGCTTGCTTACAGCAACGTGCTATATGTTCTGAATGCCCGAATTGGGAATCTGTGTCAAAACTTTGTTAGGAATTATGTGATCCTTACTAGCTGGAAGTAAGGGAGATGGGGCATGAAGTTATTTCTAGGAGTTGGACACATACCAAGTTTAGCTCAGTTCTGGGCATCTTTGAAATACCTATACAAACTTGTTCCTACATAGTAACTTGCAACTTTGAATGAGAATGTGCTTGCTTAAAGCAACGTGCTATATGTTCTGAATGCCCGAATTGGGAATCTGTGTCAAAACTTTGTTAGGAATTATGTGATCCTTACTAGTTGGAAGTAAGGGAGATGGGGCATGAAGTTATTTCTAGGAGTTGGACACATACCAAGTTTAGCTCAGTTCTGGGCATCTTTGAAATACCTATACAAACTTGTTCCTACCTAGTAACTTGCATCTTTGAATGAGAAATTGCTTGCTTACAGCAACGTGGTATATGTTCTGAATGCGCGTATTGGGAATCTGTGTCAAAACTTTGTTAGGAATTATGTGATCCTTACTAGCTGGAAGTAAGGGAGATGGGGCATGAAGTTATTTCTAGGAGTTGAACACGTACCAAGTTTAGCTCAGTTCTGGGCATCTTTGAAATACCTATACAAACTTGTTCCTACATAGTAACTTGCAACTTTGAATGAGAATGTGCTTGCTTACAGCAACGTGCTATATGTTCTGAATGCCCGAATTGGGAATCTGTGTCAAAACTTTGTTAGGAATTATGTGATCCTTACTAGCTGGAAGTAAGGGTGATGGGGCATGAAGTTATTTCTTGGAGTTGGAGACATACCAAGTTTAGCTCAGTTCTGGGCATCTTTGAAATACCTATACAAACTTGTTCCTACCTAGTAACTTGCATCTTTGAATGAGAATCTGCTTGCTTACAGCAACGTGGTATATGTTCTGAATGCCCGAATTGGGAATCTGTGTCAAAACATTGTTAGGAATTATGTGATCCTTACTAGCTGGAAGTAAGGGAGATGGAGCATGAAGTTATTTCTAGGAGTTGGACACATACCAAGTTTAGCTCAGTTCTGGGCATCTTTGAAATACCTATACAAACTTGTTCCTACATAGTAACTTGCAACTTTGAATGAGAATGTGCTTGCTTACAGCAACGTGCTATATGTTCTGAATGCCCGAATTGGGAATCTGTGTCAAAACTTTGTTAGGAATTATGTGATCCTTACTAGCTGGAAGTAAGGGAGATGGGGCATGAAGTTATTTCTAGGAGTTGGACACATACCAAGTTTAGCTCAGTTCTGGGCATCTTTGAAATACCTATACAAACTTGTTCCTACATAGTAACTTGCAACTTTGAATGAGAATGTGCTTGCTTACAGCAACGTGGTATATGTTCTGAATGCCCGAATTGGGAATCTGTGTCAAAACTTTGTTAGGAATTATGTGATCCTTACTAGCTGGAAGTAAGGGAGATGGGGCATGAAGTTATTTCTAGGAGTTGGACACATACCAAGTTTAGCTCAGTTCTGGGCATCTTTGAAATACCTATACAAACTTGTTCCTACCTAGTAACTTGCATCTTTGAATGAGAATCTGCTTGCTTACAACAACGTGCTATATGTTCTGAATGCCCGAATTGGGAATCTGTGTCAAAACTTTGTTAGGAATTATGTGATCCTTACTAGATGGAAGTAAGGGAGATGGGGCATGAAGTTATTTCTAGGAGTTGGACACATACCAAGTTTAGCTCAGTTCTGGGCATCTTTGAAATACCTATACAAACTTGTTCCTACATAGTAACTTGCATCTTTGAATGAGAATGTGCTTGCTTACAGCAACGTGCTATATGTTCTGAATGCCCGAATTGGGAATCTGTGTCAAAACTTTGTTAGGAATTATGTGATCCTTACTAGCTGGAAGTAAGGGAGATGGGGCATGAAGTTATTTCTAGGAGTTGGACACATACCAAGTTTAGCTCAGTTCTGGGCATCTTTGAAATACCTATACAAACTTGTTCCTACATAGTAACTTGCAACTTTGAATGAGAATGTGCTTGCTTACAGCAACGTGCTATATGTTCTGAATGCCCGAATATGGAATCTGTGTCAAAACTTTGTTAGGAATTATGTGATCCTTACTAGTTGGAAGTAAGGGAGATGGGGCATGAAGTTATTTCTAGGAGTTGGACACATACCAAGTTTAGCTCAGTTCTGGGCATCTTTGAAATACCTATACAAACTTGTTCCTACCTAGTAACTTGCATCTTTGAATGAGAATCTGCTTGCTTACAGCAACGTGGTATATGTTCTGAATGCCCGTATTGGGAATCTGTGTCAAAACTTTGTTAGGAATTATGTGATCCTTACTAGCTGGAAGTAAGGGAGATGGGGCATGAAGTTATTTCTAGGAGTTGAACACATACCAAGTTTAGCTCAGTTCTGGGCATCTTTGAAATACCTATACAAACTTGTTCCTACATAGTAACTTGCAACTTTGAATGAGAATGTGCTTGCTTACAGCAACGTGCTATATGTTCTGAATGCCCGAATTGGGAATCTGTGTCAAAACTTTGTTAGGAATTATGTGATCCTTACTAGCTGGAAGTAAGGGTGATGGGGCATGAAGTTATTTCTTGGAGTTGGAGACATACCAAGTTTAGCTCAGTTCTGGGCATCTTTGAAATACCTATACAAACTTGTTCCTACCTAGTAACTTGCATCTTTGAATGAGAATCTGCTTGCTTACAGCAACGTGGTATATGTTCTGAATGCCCGAATTGGGAATCTGTGTCAAAACTTTGTTAGGAATTATGTGATCCTTACTAGCTGGAAGTAAGGGAGATGGGGCATGAAGTCATTTCTAGGAGTTGGACACATACCAAGTTTAGCTCAGTTCTGGGCATCTTTGAAATACCTATACAAACTTGTTCCTACATAGTAACTTGCAACTTTGAATGAGAATGTGCTTGCTTGCAGCAACGTGCTATATGTTCTGAATGCCCGAATAGGGAATCTGTGTCAAAACTTTGTTAGGAATTATGTGATCGTTACTAGTTGGAAGTAAGGGAGATGGGGCATGAAGTTATTTCTAGGAGTTGGACACATACCAAGTTTAGCTCAGTTCTGGGCATCTTTGAAATACCTATACAAACTTGTTCCTACATAGGAACTTTCAACTTTGAATGAGAATGTGCTTGCTTACAGCAACGTGCTATATGTTCTGAATGCCCGAATTGGGAATCTGTGTCAAAAATTTGTTAGGAATTATGTGATCCTTACTAGCTGGAAGTAAGGGAGATGGGGCATGAAGTTATTTCTAGGAGTTGGACACATACCAAGTTTAGCTCAGTTCTGGGCATCTTTGAAATACCTATACAAACTTGTTCCTACCTAGTAACTTGCATCTTTGAATGAGAATCTGCTTGCTTACAGCAACGTGGTATATGTTCTGAATGCCCGAATTGGGAATCTGTGTCAAAACTTTGTTAGGAATTATGTGATCCTTACTAGCTGGAAGTAAGGGAGATGGGGCATGAAGTTATTTCTAGGAGTTGGACACATACCAAGTTTAGCTCAGTTCTGGGCATCTTTGAAATACCTATACAAACTTGTTCCTACATAGTAACTTGCAACTTTGAATGAAAATGTGCTTGCTTACAGCAACGTGCTATATGTTCTGAATGCCCGAATTGGGAATCTGTGTCAAAACTTTGTTAGGAATTATGTGATCCTTACTAGCTGGAAGTAAGGGAGATGGGGCATGAAGTTATTTCTAAGTGTTGGACACATACCAAGTTTAGCTCAGTTCTGGGCATCTTTGAAATACCTATACAAACTTGTTCCTACATAGTAACTTGCAACTTTGAATGAAAATGTGCTTGGTTACAGCAACGTGCTATATGTTCTGAATGCCCGAATTGGGAATCTGTGTCAAAACTTTGTTAGGAATTATGTCATCCTTACTAGCTGGAAGTAAGGGAGATGGGGCATGAAGTTATTTCTAGGAGTTGGACACATACCAAGTTTAGCTCAGTTCTGGGCATCTTTGAAACACCTATACAAACTTGTTCCTACATAGTAACTTGCATCTTTGAATGAGAATCTGCTTGCTTACAGCAACGTGCTATATGTTCTGAATGCCCGAATTGGGAATCTGTGTCAAAACTTTGTTAGGAATTATGTGATCCTTACTAGCTGGAAGTAAGGGAGATGGGGCATGAAGTTATTTCTAGGAGTTGGACACATACCAAGTTTAGCTCAGTTCTGGGCATCTTTGAAATACCTATACAAACTTGTTCCTACATAGTAACTTGCATCTTTGAATGAGAATGTGCTTGCTTACAGCAACGTGCTATATGTTCTGAATGCCCGAATTGGGAATCTGTGTCAAAACTTTGTTAGGAATTATGTGATCCTTACTAGCTGGAAGTAAGGGAGATGGGGCATGAAGTTATTTCTTGGAGTTGGAGACATACCAAGTTTAGCTCAGTTCTGGGCATCTTTGAAATACCTATACAAACTTGTTCCTACATAGTAACTTGCAACTTTGAATGAGAATGTGCTTGCTTGCAGCAACGTGCTATATGTTCTGAATGCCCGAATAGGGAATCTGTGTGAAAACTTTGTTAGGAATTATGTGATCCTTACTAGCTGGAAGTAAGGGAGATGGAGCATGAAGTTATTTCTAGGAGTTGGACACATACCAAGTTTAGCTCAGTTCTGGGCATCTTTGAAATACCTATACAAACTTGTTCCTACATAGTAACTTGCAACTTTGAATGAAAATGTGCTTGGTTACAGCAACGTGCTATATGTTCTGAATGCCCGAATTGGGAATCTGTGTCAAAACTTTGTTAGGAATTATGTCATCCTTACTAGCTGGAAGTAAGGGAGATGGGGCATGAAGTTATTTCTAGGAGTTGGACACATACCAAGTTTAGCTCAGTTCTGGGCATCTTTGAAATACCTATACAAACTTGTTCCTACATAGTAACTTGCATCTTTGAATGAGAATGTGCTTGCTTACAGCAACGTGCTATATGTTCTGAATGCCCGAATTGGGAATCTGTGTCAAAACTTTGTTAGGAATTATGTGATCCTTACTAGCTGGAAGTAAGGGAGATGGGGAATGAAGTTATTTCTAGGAGTTGGACACATACCAAGTTTAGCTCAGTTCTGGGCATCTTTGAAATACCTATACAAACTTGTTCCTACATAGTAACTTGCAACTTTGAATGAGAATGTGCTTGCTTACAGCAACGTGCTATATGTTCTGAATGCCCGAATATGGAATCTGTGTCAAAACTTTGTTAGGAATTATGTGATCCTTACTAGCTGGAAGTAAGGGAGATGGGGCATGAAGTTATTTCTAGGAGTTGGACACATACCAAGTTTAGCTCAGTTCTGGGCATCTTTGAAATACCTATACAAACTTGTTCCTACCTAGTAACTTGCATCTTTGAATGAGAATCTGCTTGCTTACAGCAACGTGGTATATGTTCTGAATGCCCGAATTGGGAATCTGTGTCAAAACTTTGTTAGGAATTATGTGATCCTTACTAGCTGGAAGTAAGGGAGATGGGGCATGAAGTTATTTCTAGGAGTTGGACACATACCAAGTTTAGCTCAGTTCTGGGCATCTTTGAAATACCTATACAAACTTGTTCCTACATAGTAACTTGCAACTTTGAATGAGAATGTGCTTGCTTGCAGCAACGTGCTATATGTTCTGAATGCCCGAATAGGGAATCTGTGTCAAAACTTTGTTAGGAATTATGTGATCCTTACTAGTTGGAAGTAAGGGAGATGGGGCATGAAGTTATTTCTAGGAGTTGGACACATACCAAGTTTAGCTCAGTTCTGGGCATCTTTGAAATACCTATACAAACTTGTTCCTACATAGTAACTTGCAACTTTGAATGAGAATGTGCTTGCTTACAGCAACGTGCTATATGTTCTGAATGCCCGAATATGGAATCTGTGTCAAAACTTTGTTAGGAATTATGTGATCCTTACTAGCTGGAAGTAAGGGAGATGGGGCATGAAGTTATTGCTAGGAGTTGGACACATACCAAGTTTAGCTCAGTTCTGGGCATCTTTGAAATACCTATACAAACTTGTTCCTACCTAGTAACTTGCATCTTTGAATGAGAATCTGCTTGCTTACAGCAACGTGGTATATGTTCTGAATGCCCGAATTGGGAATCTGTGTCAAAACTTTGTTAGGAATTATGTGATCCTTACTAGCTGGAAGTAAGGGAGATGGGGCATGAAGTTATTTCTAGGAGTTGGACACATACCAAGTTTAGCTCAGTTCTGGACATCTTTGAAATACCTATACAAACTTGTTCCTACATAGTAACTTGCAACTTTGAATGAAAATGTGCTTGCTTACAGCAACGTGCTATATGTTCTGAATGCCCGAATTGGGAATCTGTGTCAAAACTTTGTTAGGAATTATGTGATCCTTACTAGCTGGAAGTAAGGGAGATGGGGCATGAAGTTATTTCTAGGAGTTGGACACATACCAAGTTTAGCTCAGTTCTGGGCATCTTTGAAATACCTATACAAACTTGTTCCTACATAGTAACTTGCAACTTTGAATGAGAATGTGCTTGCTTACAGCAACGTGCTATATGTTCTGAATGCCCGAATAGGGAATCTGTGTCAAAACTTTGTTAGGAATTATGTGATCCTTACTAGCTGGAAGTAAGGGAGATGGAGCATGAAGTTATTTCTAGGAGTTGGACACATACCAAGTTTAGCTCAGTTCTGGGCATCTTTGAAATACCTATACAAACTTGTTCCTACATAGTAACTTGCAACTTTGAATGAGAATGTGCTTGCTTACAGCAACGTGCTATATGTTCTGAATGCCCGAATTGGGAATCTGTGTCAAAACTTTGTTAGGAATTATGTGATCCTTACTAGCTGGAAGTAAGGGAGATGGGGCATGAAGTTATTTCTAGGAGTTGGACACATACCAAGTTTAGCTCAGTTCTGGGCATCTTTGAAATACCTATACAAACTTGTTCCTACATAGTAACTTGCAACTTTGAATGAGAATGTGCTTGCTTACAGCAACATGCTATATGTTCTGAATGCCCGAATATGGAATCTGTGTCAAAACTTTGTTAGGAATTATGTGATCCTTAATAGCTGGAAGTAAGGAAGATGGGGCATGAAGTTATTTCTAGGAGTTGGACACATACCAAGTTTAGCTCAGTTCTGGGCATCTTTGAAATACCTATACAAACTTGTTCCTACCTAGTAACTTGCATCTTTGAATGAGAATCTGCTTGCTTACAGCAACGTGGTATATGTTCTGAATGCCCGAATTGGGAATCTGTGTCAAAACTTTGTTAGGAATTATGTGATCCTTACTAGCTGGAAGTAAGGGAGATGGGGCATGAAGTTATTTCTAGGAGTTGGACACATACCAAGTTTAGCTCAGTTCTGGGCATCTTTGAAATACCTATACAAACTTGTTCCTACATAGTAACTTGCATCTTTGAATGAGAATCTGCTTGCTTACAGCAACGTGCTATATGTTCTGAACGCCCGAATTGGGAATCTGTGTCAAAACTTTGTTAGGAATTATGTGATCCTTACTAGGTGGAAGTAAGGGTGACGGGGCATGAAGTTATTTCTTGGAGTTGGAGACATACCAAGTTTAGCTCAGTTCTGGGCATCTTTGAAATACCTATACAAACTTGTTCCTACATAGTAACTTGCAACTTTGAATGAGAATGTGCTTGCTTGCAGCAACGTGCTATATGTTCTGAATGCCCGAATAGGGAATCTGTGTCAAAACTTTGTTAGGAATTATGTGATCCTTACTAGCTGGAAGTAAGGGAGATGGAGCATGAAGTTATTTCTAGGAGTTGGACACATACCAAGTTTAGCTCAGTTCTGGGCATCTTTGAAATACCTATACAAACTTGTTCCTTCATAGTAACTTGCAACTTTGAATGAAAATGTGCTTGCTTACAGCAACGTGCTATATGTTCTGAATGCCCGAATTGGGAATCTGTGTCAAAACTTTGTTAGGAATTATGTGATCCTTACTAGCTGGAAGTAAGGGAGATGGGGCATGAAGTTATTTCTAGGAGTTGGACACATACCAAGTTTAGCTCAGTTCTGGGCATCTTTGAAATACCTATACAAACTTGTTCCTACCTAGTAACTTGCATCTTTGAATGAGAATGTGCTTGCTTACAGCAACGTGCTATATGTTCTGAATGCCCGAATTGGGAATCTGTGTCAAAACTTTGTTAGGAATTATGTGATCCTTACTAGCTGGAAGTAAGGGTGATGGGGCATGAAGTTATTTCTTGGAGTTGGAGACATACCAAGTTTAGCTCAGTTCTGGGCATCTTTGAAATACCTATACAAACTTGTTCCTACATAGTAAGTTGCAACTTTGAATGAGAATGTGCTTGCCTGCAGCAACGTGCTATATGTTCTGACTGCCCAAATAGGGAATCTGTGTCAAAACTTTGTTAGGAATTATGTGATCCTTACTAGCTGGAAGTAAGGGAGATGGGGCATGAAGTTATTTCTAGGAGTTGGACACATACCAAGTTTAGCTCAGTTCTGGGCATCTTTGAAATACCTATACAAACTTGTTCCTACATAGTAACTTGCAACTTTGAATGAAAATGTGCTTGCTTACAGCAACGTGCTATATGTTCTGAATGCCCGAATTAGGAATCTGTGTCAAAACTTTGTTAGGAATTATGTGATCCTTACTAGCTGGAAGTGAGGGAGATGGGGCATGAAGTTATTTCTAGGAGTTGGACACATACCAAGTTTAGCTCAGTTCTGGGCATCTTTGAAATACCTATACAAACTTGTTCCTACCTAGTAACTTGCATCTTTGAATGAGAATGTGCTTGCTTACAGCAACGTGCTATATGTTCTGAATGCCCGAATTGGGAATCTATGTCAAAACTTTGTTAGGAATTATGTGATCCTTACTAGCTGGAAGTGAGGGAGATGGGGCATGAAGTTATTTCTAGGAGTTGGACACATACCAAGTTTAGCTCAGTTCTGGGCATCTTTGAAATACCTATACAAACTTGTTCCTACATAGTAACTTGCAACTTTGAATGAAAATGTGCTTGCTTACAGCAACGTGCTATATGTTCTGAATGCCCGAATTGGGAATCTGTGTCAAATCTTTGTTAGGAATTATGTGATCCTTACTAGCTGGAAGTAAGGGAGATGGGGCATGAAGTTATTTCTAGGAGTTGGACACATACCAAGTTTAGCTCAGTTCTGGGCATCTTTGAAATACCTATACAAACTTGTTCCTACATAGTAACTTGCAACTTTGAATGAGAATGTGCTTGCTTACAGCAACGTGCTATATGTTCTGAATGCCCGAATTGGGAATCTGTGTCAAAACTTTGTTAGGAATTATGTGATCCTTACTAGCTGGAAGTAAGGGAGATGGGGCATGAAGTTATTTCTAGGAGTTGGACACATACCAAGTTTAGCTCAGTTCTGGGCATCTTTGAAATACCTATACAAACTTGTTCCTACATAGTAACTTGCATCTTTGAATGAGAATGTGCTTGCTTACAGCAACGTGCTATATGTTCTGAATGCCCGAATTGGCAATCTGTGTTAAAACTTTGTTAGGAATTATGTCATCCTTACTAGCTGGAAGTAAGGGAGATGGGGCATGAAGTTTTTTCTAGGAGTTGGACACATACCAAGTTTAGCTCAGTTCTGGGCATCTTTGAAATACCTATACAAACTTGTTCCTACATAGTAACTTGCAACATTGAATGAGAATGTGCTTGCTTGCAGCAACGTGCTATATGTTCTGAATGCCCGAATAGGGAATCTGTGTCAAAACTTTGTTAGGAATTATGTGATCCTTACTAGCTGGAAGTAAGGGAGATGGGCCATGAAGTTATTTCTAGGAGTTGGACACATACCAAGTTTAGCTCAGTTCTGGGCATCTTTGAAATACCTATACAAACTTGTTCCTACCTAGTAACTTGCATCTTTGAATGAGAATGTGCTTGCTTACAGCAACGTGCTATATGTTCTGAATGCCCGAATAGGGAATCAGTGTCAAAACTTTGTTAGGAATTATGTGATCCTTACTAGCTGGAAGTAAGGGAGATGGGGCATGAAGTTATTTCTAGGAGTTGGACACATACCAAGTTTAGCTCAGTTCTGGGCATCTTTGAAATACCTATACAAACTTGTTCCTACATAGTAACTTGCATCTTTGAATGAGAATGTGCTTGCTTACAGCAACGTGCTATATGTTCTGAATGCCCGAATTGGGAATCTGTGTCAAAACTTTGTTAGGAATTATGTGATCCTTACTAGCTGGAAGTAAGGGAGAAGGGGCATGAAGTTATTTCTAGGAGTTGGACACATACCAAGTTTATCTCAGTTCTGGGCATCTTTGAAATACCTATACACACTTGTTCCTACATAGTAACTTGCATCTTTGAATGAGAATGTGCTTGCTTGCAGCAACGTGCTATATGTTCTGAATGCCCGAATTGGGAATCTGTGTCAAAACTTTGTTAGGAATTATGTGATCCTTACTAGTTGGAAGTAAGGGAGATGGGGCATGAAGTTATTTCTAGGAGTTGGACACATACCAAGTTTAGCTCAGTTCTGGGCATCTTTGAAATACCTATACAAACTTGTTCCTACATAGTAACTTGCAACTTTGAATGAGAATGTGCTTGCTTGCAGCAACGTGCTATATGTTCTGAATGCCCGAATAGGGAATCTGTGTCAAAACTTTGTTAGGAATTATGTGATCCTTACTAGCTGGAAGTAAGGGAGATGGGGCATGAAGTTATTTCTAGGAGTTGGACACATACCAAGTTTAGCTCAGTTCTGGGCATCTTTGACATACCTACACAAACTTGTTCCTACATAGTAACTTGCAACTTTGAATGAGAATGTGCTTGCTTACAGCAACGTGCTATATGTTCTGAATGCCCGAATTGGGAATCTGTGTCAAAACTTTGTTAGGAATTATGTGATCCTTACTAGCTGGAAGTAAGGGAGATGGGGCATGAAGTTATTTCTAGGAGTTGGACACATACCAAGTTTAGCTCAGTTCTGGGCATCTTTGAAATACCTATACAAACTTGTTCCTACATAGTAACTTGCAACTTTGAATGAGAATGTGCTTGCTTACAGCAACGTGCTATATGTTCTGAAGGCCCGAATTGGGAATCTGTGTCAAAACTTTGTTAGGAATTATGTGATCCTTACTAGCTGGAAGTAAGGGAGATGGGGCATGAAGTTATTTCTAGGAGTTGGACACATACCAAGTTTAGCTCAGTTCTGGGCATCTTTGAAATACCTATACAAACTTGTTCCTACATAGTAACTTGCAACTTTGAATGAGAATGTGCTTGCTTACAGCAACGTGCTATATGTTCTGAATGCCCGAATTGGGAATCTGTGTCAAAACTTTGTTAGGAATTATGTGATCCTTACAAGCTGGAAGTAAGGGAGATGGGGCATGAAGTTATTTCTAGGAGTTGGACACATACCAAGTTTAGCTCAGTTCTGGGCATCTTTGAAATACCTATACAAACTTGTTCCTTCATAGTAACTTGCAACTTTGAATGAAAATGTGCTTGCTTACAGCAACGTGCTATATGTTCTGAATGCCCGAATTGGGAATCTGTGTCAAAACTTTGTTAGGAATTATGTGATCCTTACTAGCTGGAAGTAAGTGAGATGGGGCATGAAGTTATTTCTAGGAGTTGGACACATACCAAGTTTAGCTCAGTTCTGGGCATCTTTGAAATACCCTTACAAACTTGTTCCTACCTAGTAACTTGCATCTTTGAATGAGAATGTGCTTGCTTACAGCAACGTGCTATATGTTCTGAATGCCCGAATTGGGAATCTGTGTCAAAACTTTGTTAGGAATTATGTGATCCTTACTAGCTGGAAGTAAGGGAGATGGGGCATGAAGTTATTTCTAGGAGTTGGACACATACCAAGTTTAGCTCAGTTCTGGGCATCTTTGAAATACCTATACAAACTTGTTCCTACATAGTAACTTGCATCTTTGAATGAAAATGTGCTTGCTTACAGCAACGTGCTATATGTTCTGAATGCCCGAATTGGGAATCTGTGTCAAAACTTTGTTAGGAATTATGTGATCCTTACTAGCTGGAAGTAAGGGAGATGGGGCATGAAGTTATTTCTAGGAGTTGGACACACACCAAGTTTAGCTCAGTTCTGGGCATCTTTGAAATACCTATACAAACTTGTTCCTACATAGTAACTTGCAACTTTGAATGAGAATGTGCTTGCTTACAGCAACGTGCTATATGTTCTGAATGCCCGAATTGGGAATCTGTGTCAAAACTTTGTTAGGAATTATGTGATCCTTACTAGCTGGAAGTAAGGGAGATGGGGCATGAAGTTATATCTAGGAGTTGGACACATACCAGGTTTAGCTCAGTTCTGGGCATCTTTGAAATACCTATACAAACTTGTTCCTACATAGTAACTTGCAACTTTGAATGAAAATGTGCTTGCTTACAGCAACGTGCTATATGTTCTGAATGCCCGAATTGGGAATCTGTGTCAAAACTTTGTTAGGAATTATGTGATCCTTACTAGCTGGAAGTAAGGGTGATGGGGCATGAAGTTATTTCTTGGAGTTGGAGACATACCAAGTTTAGCTCAGTTCTGGGCATCTTTGAAATACCTATACAAACTTGTTCCTACATAGTAACTTGCAACTTTGAATGAGAATGTGCTTGCTTGCAGCAACGTGCTATATGTTCTGAATGCCCGAATAGGGAATCTGTGTCAAAACTTTGTTAGGAATTATGTGATCCTTACTAGCTGGAAGTAAGGGAGATGGAGCATGAAGTTATTTCTAGGAGCTGGACACATACCAAGTTTAGCTCAGTTCTGGGCATCTTTGAAATACCTATACAAACTTGTTCCTACCTAGTAACTTGCATCTTTGAATGAGAATCTGCTTGCTTACAGCAACGTGGTATATGTTCTGAATACCCGAATTGGGAATCTGTGTCAAAACTTTGTTAGGAATTATGTGATCCTTACTAGCTGGAAGTAAGGGAGATGGGGCATGAAGTTATTTCTAGGAGTTGGACACATACCAAGTTTAGCTCAGTTCTGGGCATCTTTGAAACACCTATACAAACTTGTTCCTACATAGTAACTTGCATCTTTGAATGAGAATGTGCTTGCTTACAGCAACGTGCTATATGTTCTGAATGCCCGAATTGGGAATCTGTGTCAAAACTTTGTTAGGAATTATGTGATCCTTACTGGCTGGAAGTAAGGGTGATGGGGCATGAAGTTATTTCTTGGAGTTGGAGACATACCAAGTTTAGCTCAGTTCTGGGCATCTTTGAAATACCTATGCAAACTTGTTCCTACATAGTAACTTGCAACTTTGAATGAGAATGTGCTTGCTTGCAGCAACGTGCTATATGTTTTGAATGCCCGAATAGGGAATCTGTGTCAAAACTTTGTTAGGAATTATGTGATCCTTACTAGCTGGAATTAAGGGAGATGGAGCATGAAGTTATTTCTAGGAGTTGGACACATACCAAGTTTAGCTCAGTTCTGGGCATCTTTGAAATACCTATACAAACTTGTTCCTTCATAGTAACTTGTAACTTTGAATGAGAATGTGCTTGCTTGCAGCAACGTGCTATATGTTCTGAATGCCCGAATAGGGAATCTGTGTCAAAACTTTGTTAGGAATTATGTGATCCTTACTAGCTGGAGGTAAGGGAGATGGAGCATGAAGTTATTTCTAGGAGTTGGACACATACCAAGTTTAGCTCAGTTCTGGGCATCTTTGAAATACCTATACAAACTTGTTCCTTCATAGTAACTTGCAACTTTGAATGAGAATGTGCTTGCTTACAGCAACGTGCTATATGTTCTGAATGCCCGAATTGGGAATCTGTGTCAAAACTTTGTTAGGAATTATGTGATCCTTACTAGCTGGAAGTAAGGGAGATGGAGCAGGAAGTTATTTCTAGGAGTTGGACACATACCAAGTTTAGCTCAGTTCTGGGCATCTTTGAAATACCTATACAAACTTGTTCCTTCATAGTAACTTGCAACTTTGAATGAAAATGTGCTTGCTTACAGCAACGTGCTATATGTTCTGAATGCCCGAATTGGGAATCTGTGTCAAAACTTTGTTAGGAATTATGTGATCCTTACTAGCTGGAAGTAAGGGAGATGGGGCATGAAGTTATTTCTAGGAGTTGGACACATACCAAGTTTAGCTCAGTTCTGGGCATCTTTGAAATACCTATACAAACTTGTTCCTACCTAGTAACTTGCATCTTTGAATGAGAATGTGCTTGCTTACAGCAACGTGCTATATGTTCTGAATGCCCGAATTGGGAATCTGTGTCAAAACTTTGTTAGGAATTATGTGATCCTTACTAGCTGGAAGTAAGGGAGATGGGTCATGAAGTTATTTCTAGGAGTTGGACACATACCAAGTTTAGCTCAGTTCTGGGCATCTTTGAAATACCTATACAAACTTGTTCCTACATAGTAACTTGCATCTTTGAATGAGAATGTGCTTGCTTACACCAACGTGCTATATGTTCTGAATGCCCGAATTGGGAATCTGTGTCAAAACTTTGTTAGGAATTATGTGATCCTTACTAGCTGGAAGTAAGGGTGATGGGGCATGAAGTTATTTCTTGGAGTTGGAGACATACCAAGTTTAGCTCAGTTCTGGGCATCTTTGAAATACCTATACAAACTTGTTCCTACATAGTAACTTGCAACTTTGAATGAGAATGTGCTTGCTTGCAGCAACGTGCTATATGTTCTGACTGCCCGAATAGGGAATCTGTGTCAAAACTTTGTTAGGAATTATGTGATCCTTACTAGCTGGAAGTAAGGGAGATGGAGCATGAAGTTATTTCTAGGAGTTGGACACATACCAAGTTTAGCTCAGTTCTGGGCATCTTTGAAATACCTATACAAACTTGTTCCTTCATAGTAACTTGCAACTTTGAATGAAAATGTGCTTGCTTACAGCAACGTGCTATATGTTCTGAATGCCCGAATTGGCAATCTGTGTCAAAACTTTGTTAGGAATTATGTGATCCTTACTAGCTGGAAGTAAGCGAGATGGGGCATGAAGTTATTTCTAGGAGTTGGACACATACCAAGTTTAGCTCAGTTCTGGGCATCTTTGAAATACCTATACAAACTTGTTCCTACATAGTAACTTGCAACTTTGAATGAGAATGTGCTTGCTTACAGCAACGTGCTATATGTTCTGAATGCCCGAATTGGGAATCTGTGTCAAAACTTTGTTAGGAATTATGTGATCCTTACTAGCTGGAAGTAAGGGAGATGGGGCATGAAGTTATTTCTAGGAGTTGGACACATACCAAGTTTAGCTCAGTTCTGGGCATCTTTGAAATACCTATACAAACTTGTTCCTACATAGTAACTTGCAACTTTGAATGAAAATGTGCTTGCTTACAGCAACGTGCTATATGTTCTGAATGCCCGAATTGGGAATCTGTGTCAAATCTTTGTTAGGAATTATGTGATCCTTACTAGCTGGAAGTAAGGGAGATGGGGCATGAAGTTATTTCTAGGAGTTGGACATATACCAAGTTTAGCTCAGTTCTGGGCATCTTTGAAATACCTATACAAACTTGTTCCTACATAGTAACTTGCAACTTTGAATGAGAATGTGCTTGCTTACAGCAACGTGCTATATGTTCTGAATGCCCGAATTGGGAATCTGTGTCAAAACTTTGTTAGGAATTATGTGATCCTTACTAGCTGGAAGTAAGGGAGATGGGGCATGAAGTTATTTCTAGGAGTTGGACACATACCAAGTTTAGCTCAGTTCTGGGCATCTTTGAAATACCTATACAAACTTGTTCCTACATAGTAACTTGCATCTTTGAATGAGAATGTGCTTGCTTACAGCAATGTGCTGTATGTTCTGAATGCCGGAATTGGCAATCTGTGTCAAAACTTTGTTAGGAATTATGTGATCCTTACTAGCTGGAAGTAAGAGAGATGGGGCATGAAGTTTTTTCTAGGAGTTGGACACATACCAAGTTTAGCTCAGTTCTGGGCATCTTTGAAATACCTATACAAACTTGTTCCTACATAGTAACTTGCAACTTTGAATGAGAATGTGCTTGCTTGCAGCAACGTGCTATATGTTCTGAATGCCCGAATAGGGAATCTGTGTCAAAACTTTGTTAGGAATTATGTGATCCTTACTAGCTGGAAGTAAGGGAGATGGGGCATGAAGTTATTTCTAGGAGTTGGACACATACCAAGTTTAGCTCAGTTCTGGGCATCTTTGAAATACCTATACAAACTTGTTCCTACCTAGTAACTTGCATCTTTGAATGAGAATGTGCTTGCTTACAGCAACGTGCTATATGTTCTGAATGCCCGAATAGGGAATCTGTGTCAAAATTTTGTTAGGAATTATGTGATCCTTACTAGCTGGAAGTAAGGGAGATGGGGCATGAAGTTATTTCTAGGAGTTGGACACATACCAAGTTTAGCTCAGTTCTGGGCATCTTTGAAATACCTATACAAACTTGTTCCTACATAGTAACTTGCATCTTTGAATGAGAATGTGCTTGCTTACAGCAACGTGCTATATGTTCTGAATGCCCGAATTGGGAATCTGTGTCAAAACTTTGTTAGGAATTATGTGATCCTTACTAGCTGGAAGTAAGGGAGATGGGGCATGAAGTTATTTCTAGGAGTTGGACACATACCAAGTTTAGCTCAGTTCTGGGCATCTTTGAAATACCTATACAAACTTGTTCCTACATAGTAACTTGCAACTTTGAATGAGAATGTGCTTGCTTACAGCAACGTGCTATATGTTCTGAATGCCCGAATTGGGAATCTGTGTCAAAACTTTGTTAGGAATTATGTGATCCTTACTAGCTGGAAGTATGGGAGATGGGGCATGAAGTTATTTCTAGGAGTTGGACACATACCAAGTTTAGCTCAGTTCTGGGCATCTTTGAAATACCTATAGAAACTTGTTCCTACATAGTAACTTGCATCTTTGAATGAGAATGTGCTTGCTTACAGCAACGTGCTATATGTTCTGAATGCCCGAATTGGGAATCTGTGTCAAAACTTTGTTAGGAATTATGTGATCCTTACTAGCTGGAAGTAAGGGAGAAGGGGCATGAAGTTATTTCTAGGAGTTGGACACATACCAAGTTTAGCTCAGTTCTGGGCATCTTTGAAATACCTATACAAACTTGTTCCTACATAGTAACTTGCATCTTTGAATGAGAATGTGCTTGCTTACAGCAACGTGCTATATGTTCTGAATGCCCGAATTGGGAATCTGTGTCAAAACTTTGTTAGGAATTATGTGATCCTTACTAGCTGGAAGTAAGGGAGATGGGGCATGAAGTTATTTCTAGGAGTTGGACACATACCAAGTTTAGCTCAGTTCTGGGCATCTTTGAAATACCTATACAAACTTGTTCCTACATAGTAACTTGCATCTTTGAATGAGAATGTGCTTGCTTACAGCAACGTGCTATATGTTCTGAATGCCCGAATTGGGAATCTGTGTCAAAACTTTGTTAGGAATTATGTGATCCTTACTAGCTGGAAGTAAGGGTGATGGGGCATGAAGTTATTTCTTGGAGTTGGAGACATACCAAGTTTAGCTCAGTTCTGGGCATCTTTGAAATACCTATACAAACTTGTTCCTACATAGTAACTTGCAACTTTGAATGAGAATGTGCTTGCTTGCAGCAACGTGCTATATGTTCTGACTGCCCGAATAGGGAATCTGTGTCAAAACTTTGTTAGGAATTATGTGATCCTTACTATCTGGAGGTAAGGGAGATGGAGCATGAAGTTATTTCTAGGAGTTGGACACATACCAAGTTTAGCTCAGTTCTGGGCATCTTTGAAATACCTATACAAACTTGTTCCTTCATAGTAACTTGCAACTTTGAATGAGAATGTGCTTGCTTACAGCAACGTGCTATATGTTCTGAATGCCCGAATTGGGAATCTGTGTCAAAACTTTGTTAGGAATTATGTGATCCTTACTAGCTGGAAGTAAGGGAGATGGAGCAGGAAGTTATTTCTAGGAGTTGGACACATACCAAGTTTAGCTCAGTTCTGGGCATCTTTGAAATACCTATACAAACTTGTTCCTTCATAGTAACTTGCAACTTTGAATGAAAATGTGCTTGCTTACAGCAACGTGCTATATGTTCTGAATGCCCGAATTGGGAATCTGTGTCAAAACTTTGTTAGGAATTATGTGATCCTTACTAGCTGGAAGTAAGGGAGATGGGGCATGAAGTTATTTCTAGGAGTTGGACACATACCAAGTTTAGCTCAGTTCTGGGCATCTTTGAAATACCTATACAAACTTGTTCCTACCTAGTAACTTGCATCTTTGAATGAGAATGTGCTTGCTTACAGCAACGTGCTATATGTTCTGAATGCCCGAATTGGGAATCTGTGTCAAAACTTTGTTAGGAATTATGTGATCCTTACTAGCTGGAAGTAAGGGAGATGGGTCATGAAGTTATTTCTAGGAGTTGGACACATACCAAGTTTAGCTCAGTTCTGGGCATCTTTGAAATACCTATACAAACTTGTTCCTACATAGTAACTTGCATCTTTGAATGAGAATGTGCTTGCTTACACCAACGTGCTATATGTTCTGAATGCCCGAATTGGGAATCTGTGTCAAAACTTTGTTAGGAATTATGTGATCCTTACTAGCTGGAAGTAAGGGTGATGGGGCATGAAGTTATTTCTTGGAGTTGGAGACATACCAAGTTTAGCTCAGTTCTGGGCATCTTTGAAATACCTATACAAACTTGTTCCTACATAGTAACTTGCAACTTTGAATGAGAATGTGCTTGCTTGCAGCAACGTGCTATATGTTCTGACTGCCCGAATAGGGAATCTGTGTCAAAACTTTGTTAGGAATTATGTGATCCTTACTAGCTGGAAGTAAGGGAGATGGAGCATGAAGTTATTTCTAGGAGTTGGACACATACCAAGTTTAGCTCAGTTCTGGGCATCTTTGAAATACCTATACAAACTTGTTCCTTCATAGTAACTTGCAACTTTGAATGAAAATGTGCTTGCTTACAGCAACGTGCTATATGTTCTGAATGCCCGAATTGGGAATCTGTGTCAAAACTTTGTTAGGAATTATGTGATCCTTACTAGCTGGAAGTAAGCGAGATGGGGCATGAAGTTATTTCTAGGAGTTGGACACATACCAAGTTTAGCTCAGTTCTGGCCATCTTTGAAATACCTATACAAACTTGTTCCTACATAGTAACTTGCAACTTTGAATGAGAATGTGCTTGCTTACAGCAACGTGCTATATGTTCTGAATGCCCGAATTGGGAATCTGTGTCAAAACTTTGTTAGGAATTATGTGATCCTTACTAGCTGGAAGTAAGGGAGATGGGGCATGAAGTTATTTCTAGGAGTTGGACACATACCAAGTTTAGCTCAGTTCTGGGCATCTTTGAAATACCTATACAAACTTGTTCCTACATAGTAACTTGCAACTTTGAATGAAAATGTGCTTGCTTACAGCAACGTGCTATATGTTCTGAATGCCCGAATTGGGAATCTGTGTCAAATCTTTGTTAGGAATTATGTGATCCTTACTAGCTGGAAGTAAGGGAGATGGGGCATGAAGTTATTTCTAGGAGTTGGACATATACCAAGTTTAGCTCAGTTCTGGGCATCTTTGAAATACCTATACAAACTTGTTCCTACATAGTAACTTGCAACTTTGAATGAGAATGTGCTTGCTTACAGCAACGTGCTATATGTTCTGAATGCCCGAATTGGGAATCTGTGTCAAAACTTTGTTAGGAATTATGTGATCCTTACTAGCTGGAAGTAAGGGAGATGGGGCATGAAGTTATTTCTAGGAGTTGGACACATACCAAGTTTAGCTCAGTTCTGGGCATCTTTGAAATACCTATACAAACTTGTTCCTACATAGTAACTTGCATCTTTGAATGAGAATGTGCTTGCTTACAGCAATGTGCTGTATGTTCTGAATGCCGGAATTGGCAATCTGTGTCAAAACTTTGTTAGGAATTATGTGATCCTTACTAGCTGGAAGTAAGAGAGATGGGGCATGAAGTTTTTTCTAGGAGTTGGACACATACCAAGTTTAGCTCAGTTCTGGGCATCTTTGAAATACCTATACAAACTTGTTCCTACATAGTAACTTGCAACTTTGAATGAGAATGTGCTTGCTTGCAGCAACGTGCTATATGTTCTGAATGCCCGAATAGGGAATCTGTGTCAAAACTTTGTTAGGAATTATGTGATCCTTACTAGCTGGAAGTAAGGGAGATGGGGCATGAAGTTATTTCTAGGAGTTGGACACATACCAAGTTTAGCTCAGTTCTGGGCATCTTTGAAATACCTATACAAACTTGTTCCTACCTAGTAACTTGCATCTTTGAATGAGAATGTGCTTGCTTACAGCAACGTGCTATATGTTCTGAATGCCCGAATAGGGAATCTGTGTCAAAATTTTGTTAGGAATTATGTGATCCTTACTAGCTGGAAGTAAGGGAGATGGGGCATGAAGTTATTTCTAGGAGTTGGACACATACCAAGTTTAGCTCAGTTCTGGGCATCTTTGAAATACCTATACAAACTTGTTCCTACATAGTAACTTGCATCTTTGAATGAGAATGTGCTTGCTTACAGCAACGTGCTATATGTTCTGAATGCCCGAATTGGGAATCTGTGTCAAAACTTTGTTAGGAATTATGTGATCCTTACTAGCTGGAAGTAAGGGAGATGGGGCATGAAGTTATTTCTAGGAGTTGGACACATACCAAGTTTAGCTCAGTTCTGGGCATCTTTGAAATACCTATACAAACTTGTTCCTACATAGTAACTTGCAACTTTGAATGAGAATGTGCTTGCTTACAGCAACGTGCTATATGTTCTGAATGCCCGAATTGGGAATCTGTGTCAAAACTTTGTTAGGAATTATGTGATCCTTACTAGCTGGAAGTATGGGAGATGGGGCATGAAGTTATTTCTAGGAGTTGGACACATACCAAGTTTAGCTCAGTTCTGGGCATCTTTGAAATACCTATAGAAACTTGTTCCTACATAGTAACTTGCATCTTTGAATGAGAATGTGCTTGCTTACAGCAACGTGCTATATGTTCTGAATGCCCGAATTGGGAATCTGTGTCAAAACTTTGTTAGGAATTATGTGATCCTTACTAGCTGGAAGTAAGGGAGAAGGGGCATGAAGTTATTTCTAGGAGTTGGACACATACCAAGTTTAGCTCAGTTCTGGGCATCTTTGAAATACCTATAGAAACTTGTTCCTACATAGTAACTTGCATCTTTGAATGAGAATGTGCTTGCTTACAGCAACGTGCTATATGTTCTGAATGCCCGAATTGGGAATCTGTGTCAAATCTTTGTTAGGAATTATGTGATCCTTACTAGCTGGAAGTAAGGGAGAAGGGGCATGAAGTTATTTCTAGGAGTTGGACACATACCAAGTTTAGCTCAGTTCTGGGCATCTTTGAAATACCTATACAAACTTGTTCCTACATAGTAACTTGCATCTTTGAATGAGAATGTGCTTGCTTACAGCAACGTGCTATATGTTCTGAATGCCCGAATTGGGAATCTGTGTCAAAACTTTGTTAGGAATTATGTGATCCTTACTAGCTGGAAGTAAGGGAGAAGGGGCATGAAGTTATTTCTTGGAGTTGGACACATACCAAGTTTATCTCAGTTCTGGGCATCTTTGAAATACCTATACACACTTGTTCCTACATAGTAACTTGCATCTTTGAATGAGAATGTGCTTGCTTGCAGCAACGTGCTATATGTTCTGAATGCCCGAATTGGGAATCTGTGTCAAAACTTTGTTAGGAATTATGTGATCCTTACTAGTTGGAAGTAAGGGAGATGGGGCATGAAGTTATTTCTAGGAGTTGGACACATACCAAGTTTAGCTCAGTTCTGGGCATCTTTGAAATACCTATACAAACTTGTTCCTACATAGTAACTTGCAACTTTGAATGAGAATGTGCTTGCTTGCAGCAACGTGCTATATGTTCTGAATGCCCGAATAGGGAATCTGTGTCAAAACTTTGTTAGGAATTATGTGATCCTTACTAGCTGGAAGTAAGGGAGATGGGGCATGAAGTTATTTCTAGGAGTTGGACACATACCAAGTTTAGCTCAGTTCTGGGCATCTTTGACATACCTACACAAACTTGTTCCTACATAGTAACTTGCAACTTTGAATGAGAATGTGCTTGCTTACAGCAACGTGCTATATGTTCTGAAGGCCCGAATTGGGAATCTGTGTCAAAACTTTGTTAGGAATTATGTGATCCTTACTAGCTGGAAGTAAGGGAGATGGGGCATGAAGTTATTTCTAGGAGTTGGACACATACCAAGTTTAGCTCAGTTCTGGGCATCTTTGAAATACCTATACAAACTTGTTCCTACATAGTAACTTGCAACTTTGAATGAGAATGTGCTTGCTTACAGCAACGTGCTATATGTTCTGAATGCCCGAATTGGGAATCTGTGTCAAAACTTTGTTAGGAATTATGTGATCCTTACAAGCTGGAAGTAAGGGAGATGGGGCATGAAGTTATTTCTAGGAGTTGGACACATACCAAGTTTAGCTCAGTTCTGGGCATCTTTGAAATACCTATACAAACTTGTTCCTTCATAGTAACTAGCAACTTTGAATGAAAATGTGCTTGCTTACAGCAACGTGCTATATGTTCTGAATGCCCGAATTGGGAATCTGTGTCAAAACTTTGTTAGGAATTATGTGATCCTTACTAGCTGGAAGTAAGGGAGATGGGGCATGAAGTTATTTCTAGGAGTTGGACACATACCAAGTTTAGCTCAGTTCTGGGCATCTTTGAAATACCTATACAAACTTGTTCCTACCTAGTAACTTGCATCTTTGAATGAGAATGTGCTTGCTTACAGCAACGTGCTATATGTTCTGAATGCCCGAATTGGGAATCTGTGTCAAAACTTTGTTAGGAATTATGTGATCCTTACTAGCTGGAAGTAAGGGAGATGGGGCATGAAGTTATTTCTAGGAGTTGGACACATACCAAGTTTAGCTCAGTTCTGGGCATCTTTGAAATACCTATACAAACTTGTTCCTACATAGTAACTTGCATCTTTGAATGAAAATGTGCTTGCTTACAGCAACGTGCTATATGTTCTGAATGCCCGAATTGGGAATCTGTGTCAAAACTTTGTTAGGAATTATGTGATCCTTACTAGCTGGAAGTAAGGGAGATGGGGCATGAAGTTATTTCTAGGAGTTGGACACACACCAAGTTTAGCTCAGTTCTGGGCATCTTTGAAATACCTATACAAACTTGTTCCTACATAGTAACTTGCAACTTTGAATGAGAATGTGCTTGCTTACAGCAACGTGCTATATGTTCTGAATGCCCGAATTGGGAATCTGTGTCAAAACTTTGTTAGGAATTATGTGATCCTTACTAGCTGGAAGTAAGGGAGATGGGGCATGAAGTTATATCTAGGAGTTGGACACATACCAGGTTTAGCTCAGTTCTGGGCATCTTTGAAATACCTATACAAACTTGTTCCTACATAGTAACTTGCAACTTTGAATGAAAATGTGCTTGCTTACAGCAACGTGCTATATGTTCTGAATGCCCGAATTGGGAATCTGTGTCAAAACTTTGTTAGGAATTATGTGATCCTTACTAGCTGGAAGTAAGGGTGATGGGGCATGAAGTTATTTCTTGGAGTTGGAGACATACCAAGTTTAGCTCAGTTCTGGGCATCTTTGAAATACCTATACAAACTTGTTCCTACATAGTAACTTGCAACTTTGAATGAGAATGTGCTTGCTTGCAGCAACGTGCTATATGTTCTGAATGCCCGAATAGGGAATCTGTGTCAAAACTTTGTTAGGAATTATGTGATCCTTACTAGCTGGAAGTAAGGGAGATGGAGCATGAAGTTATTTCTAGGAGCTGGACACATACCAAGTTTAGCTCAGTTCTGGGCATCTTTGAAATACCTATACAAACTTGTTCCTACCTAGTAACTTGCATCTTTGAATGAGAATCTGCTTGCTTACAGCAACGTGGTATATGTTCTGAATACCCGAATTGGGAATCTGTGTCAAAACTTTGTTAGGAATTATGTGATCCTTACTAGCTGGAAGTAAGGGAGATGGGGCATGAAGTTATTTCTAGGAGTTGGACACATACCAAGTTTAGCTCAGTTCTGGGCATCTTTGAAATACCTATACAAACTTGTTCCTACATAGTAACTTGCATCTTTGAATGAGAATGTGCTTGCTTACAGCAACGTGCTATATGTTCTGAATGCCCGAATTGGGAATCTGTGTCAAAACTTTGTTAGGAATTATGTGATCCTTACTGGCTGGAAGTAAGGGTGATGGGGCATGAAGTTATTTCTTGGAGTTGGAGACATACCAAGTTTAGCTCAGTTCTGGGCATCTTTGAAATACCTATGCAAACTTGTTCCTACATAGTAACTTGCAACTTTGAATGAGAATGTGCTTGCTTGCAGCAACGTGCTATATGTTTTGAATGCCCGAATAGGGAATCTGTGTCAAAACTTTGTTAGGAATTATGTGATCCTTACTAGCTGGAATTAAGGGAGATGGAGCATGAAGTTATTTCTAGGAGTTGGACACATACCAAGTTTAGCTCAGTTCTGGGCATCTTTGAAATACCTATACAAACTTGTTCCTTCATAGTAACTTGTAACTTTGAATGAGAATGTGCTTGCTTGCAGCAACGTGCTATATGTTCTGAATGCCCGAATAGGGAATCTGTGTCAAAACTTTGTTAGGAATTATGTGATCCTTACTAGCTGGAGGTAAGGGAGATGGAGCATGAAGTTATTTCTAGGAGTTGGACACATACCAAGTTTAGCTCAGTTCTGGGCATCTTTGAAATACCTATACAAACTTGTTCCTTCATAGTAACTTGCAACTTTGAATGAGAATGTGCTTGCTTACAGCAACGTGCTATATGTTCTGAATGCCCGAATTGGGAATCTGTGTCAAAACTTTGTTAGGAATTATGTGATCCTTACTAGCTGGAAGTAAGGGAGATGGAGCAGGAAGTTATTTCTAGGAGTTGGACACATACCAAGTTTAGCTCAGTTCTGGGCATCTTTGAAATACCTATACAAACTTGTTCCTTCATAGTAACTTGCAACTTTGAATGAAAATGTGCTTGCTTACAGCAACGTGCTATATGTTCTGAATGCCCGAATTGGGAATCTGTGTCAAAACTTTGTTAGGAATTATGTGATCCTTACTAGCTGGAAGTAAGGGAGATGGGGCATGAAGTTATTTCTAGGAGTTGGACACATACCAAGTTTAGCTCAGTTCTGGGCATCTTTGAAATACCTATACAAACTTGTTCCTACCTAGTAACTTGCATCTTTGAATGAGAATGTGCTTGCTTACAGCAACGTGCTATATGTTCTGAATGCCCGAATTGGGAATCTGTGTCAAAACTTTGTTAGGAATTATGTGATCCTTACTAGCTGGAAGTAAGGGAGATGGGTCATGAAGTTATTTCTAGGAGTTGGACACATACCAAGTTTAGCTCAGTTCTGGGCATCTTTGAAATACCTATACAAACTTGTTCCTACATAGTAACTTGCATCTTTGAATGAGAATGTGCTTGCTTACAGCAACGTGCTATATGTTCTGAATGCCCGAATTGGGAATCTGTGTCAAAACTTTGTTAGGAATTATGTGATCCTTACTAGCTGGAAGTAAGGGTGATGGGGCATGAAGTTATTTCTTGGAGTTGGAGACATACCAAGTTTAGCTCAGTTCTGGGCATCTTTGAAATACCTATACAAACTTGTTCCTACATAGTAACTTGCAACTTTGAATGAGAATGTGCTTGCTTACAGCAACGTGCTATATGTTCTGAATGCCTGAATTGGAATCCGTGTCAAAACTTTGTTAGGAATTATGTGATCCTTACTAGCTGGAAGTAAGGGAGATGGAGCATGAAGTTATTTCTAGGAGTTGGACACATACCAAGTTTAGCTCAGTTCTGGGCATCTTTGAAATACCTATACAAACTTGTTCCTTCATAGTAACTTGCAACTTTGAATGAAAATGTGCTTGCTTACAGCAACGTGCTATATGTTCTGAATGCCCGAATTGGCAATCTGTGTCAAAACTTTGTTAGGAATTATGTGATCCTTACTAGCTGGAAGTAAGCGAGATGGGGCATGAAGTTATTTCTAGGAGTTGGACACATACCAAGTTTAGCTCAGTTCTGGGCATCTTTGAAATACCTATACAAACTTGTTCCTACATAGTAACTTGCAACTTTGAATGAGAATGTGCTTGCTTACAGCAACGTGCTATATGTTCTGAATGCCCGAATTGGGAATCTGTGTCAAAACTTTGTTAGGAATTATGTGATCCTTACTAGCTGGAAGTAAGGGAGATGGGGCATGAAGTTATTTCTAGGAGTTGGACACATACCAAGTTTAGCTCAGTTCTGGGCATCTTTGAAATACCTATACAAACTTGTTCCTACATAGTAACTTGCAACTTTGAATGAAAATGTGCTTGCTTACAGCAACGTGCTATATGTTCTGAATGCCCGAATTGGGAATCTGTGTCAAATCTTTGTTAGGAATTATGTGATCCTTACTAGCTGGAAGTAAGGGAGATGGGGCATGAAGTTATTTCTAGGAGTTGGACATATACCAAGTTTAGCTCAGTTCTGGGCATCTTTGAAATACCTGTACAAACTTGTTCCTACATAGTAACTTGCAACTTTGAATGAGAATGTGCTTGCTTACAGCAACGTGCTATATGTTCTGAATGCCCGAATTGGGAATCTGTGTCAAAACTTTGTTAGGAATTATGTGATCCTTACTAGCTGGAAGTAAGGGAGATGGGGCATGAAGTTATTTCTAGGAGTTGGACACATACCAAGTTTAGCTCAGTTCTGGGCATCTTTGAAATACCTATACAAACTTGTTCCTACATAGTAACTTGCATCTTTGAATGAGAATGTGCTTGCTTACAGCAATGTGCTGTATGTTCTGAATGCCGGAATTGGCAATCTGTGTCAAAACTTTGTTAGGAATTATGTGATCCTTACTAGCTGGAAGTAAGAGAGATGGGGCATGAAGTTTTTTCTAGGAGTTGGACACATACCAAGTTTAGCTCAGTTCTGGGCATCTTTGAAATACCTATACAAACTTGTTCCTACATAGTAACTTGCAACTTTGAATGAGAATGTGCTTGCTTGCAGCAACGTGCTATATGTTCTGAATGCCCGAATAGGGAATCTGTGTCAAAACTTTGTTAGGAATTATGTGATCCTTACTAGCTGGAAGTAAGGGAGATGGGGCATGAAGTTATTTCTAGGAGTTGGACACATACCAAGTTTAGCTCAGTTCTGGGCATCTTTGAAATACCTATACAAACTTGTTCCTACCTAGTAACTTGCATCTTTGAATGAGAATGTGCTTGCTTACAGCAACGTGCTATATGTTCTGAATGCCCGAATAGGGAATCTGTGTCAAAATTTTGTTAGGAATTATGTGATCCTTACTAGCTGGAAGTAAGGGAGATGGGGCATGAAGTTATTTCTAGGAGTTGGACACATACCAAGTTTAGCTCAGTTCTGGGCATCTTTGAAATACCTATACAAACTTGTTCCTACATAGTAACTTGCATCTTTGAATGAGAATGTGCTTGCTTACAGCAACGTGCTATATGTTCTGAATGCCCGAATTGGGAATCTGTGTCAAAACTTTGTTAGGAATTATGTGATCCTTACTAGCTGGAAGTAAGGGAGATGGGGCATGAAGTTATTTCTAGGAGTTGGACACATACCAAGTTTAGCTCAGTTCTGGGCATCTTTGAAATACCTATACAAACTTGTTCCTACATAGTAACTTGCAACTTTGAATGAGAATGTGCTTGCTTACAGCAACGTGCTATATGTTCTGAATGCCCGAATTGGGAATCTGTGTCAAAACTTTGTTAGGAATTATGTGATCCTTACTAGCTGGAAGTATGGGAGATGGGGCATGAAGTTATTTCTAGGAGTTGGACACATACCAAGTTTAGCTCAGTTCTGGGCATCTTTGAAATACCTATAGAAACTTGTTCCTACATAGTAACTTGCATCTTTGAATGAGAATGTGCTTGCTTACAGCAACGTGCTATATGTTCTGAATGCCCGAATTGGGAATCTGTGTCAAAACTTTGTTAGGAATTATGTGATCCTTACTAGCTGGAAGTAAGGGAGAAGGGGCATGAAGTTATTTCTAGGAGTTGGACACATACCAAGTTTAGCTCAGTTCTGGGCATCTTTGAAATACCTATACAAACTTGTTCCTACATAGTAACTTGCATCTTTGAATGAGAATGTGCTTGCTTACAGCAACGTGCTATATGTTCTGAATGCCCGAATTGGGAATCTGTGTCAAAACTTTGTTAGGAATTATGTGATCCTTACTAGCTGGAAGTAAGGGAGATGGGGCATGAAGTTATTTCTAGGAGTTGGACACATACCAAGTTTAGCTCAGTTCTGGGCATCTTTGAAATACCTATACAAACTTGTTCCTACATAGTAACTTGCATCTTTGAATGAGAATGTGCTTGCTTACAGCAACGTGCTATATGTTCTGAATGCCCGAATTGGGAATCTGTGTCAAAACTTTGTTAGGAATTATGTGATCCTTACTAGCTGGAAGTAAGGGTGATGGGGCATGAAGTTATTTCTTGGAGTTGGAGACATACCAAGTTTAGCTCAGTTCTGGGCATCTTTGAAATACCTATACAAACTTGTTCCTACATAGTAACTTGCAACTTTGAATGAGAATGTGCTTGCTTGCAGCAACGTGCTATATGTTCTGACTGCCCGAATAGGGAATCTGTGTCAAAACTTTGTTAGGAATTATGTGATCCTTACTAGCTGGAGGTAAGGGAGATGGAGCATGAAGTTATTTCTAGGAGTTGGACACATACCAAGTTTAGCTCAGTTCTGGGCATCTTTGAAATACCTATACAAACTTGTTCCTTCATAGTAACTTGCAACTTTGAATGAGAATGTGCTTGCTTACAGCAACGTGCTATATGTTCTGAATGCCCGAATTGGGAATCTGTGTCAAAACTTTGTTAGGAATTATGTGATCCTTACTAGCTGGAAGTAAGGGAGATGGAGCAGGAAGTTATTTCTAGGAGTTGGACACATACCAAGTTTAGCTCAGTTCTGGGCATCTTTGAAATACCTATACAAACTTGTTCCTTCATAGTAACTTGCAACTTTGAATGAAAATGTGCTTGCTTACAGCAACGTGCTATATGTTCTGAATGCCCGAATTGGGAATCTGTGTCAAAACTTTGTTAGGAATTATGTGATCCTTACTAGCTGGAAGTAAGGGAGATGGGGCATGAAGTTATTTCTAGGAGTTGGACACATACCAAGTTTAGCTCAGTTCTGGGCATCTTTGAAATACCTATACAAACTTGTTCCTACCTAGTAACTTGCATCTTTGAATGAGAATGTGCTTGCTTACAGCAACGTGCTATATGTTCTGAATGCCCGAATTGGGAATCTGTGTCAAAACTTTGTTAGGAATTATGTGATCCTTACTAGCTGGAAGTAAGGGAGATGGGTCATGAAGTTATTTCTAGGAGTTGGACACATACCAAGTTTAGCTCAGTTCTGGGCATCTTTGAAATACCTATACAAACTTGTTCCTACATAGTAACTTGCATCTTTGAATGAGAATGTGCTTGCTTACACCAACGTGCTATATGTTCTGAATGCCCGAATTGGGAATCTGTGTCAAAACTTTGTTAGGAATTATGTGATCCTTACTAGCTGGAAGTAAGGGTGATGGGGCATGAAGTTATTTCTTGGAGTTGGAGACATACCAAGTTTAGCTCAGTTCTGGGCATCTTTGAAATACCTATACAAACTTGTTCCTACATAGTAACTTGCAACTTTGAATGAGAATGTGCTTGCTTGCAGCAACGTGCTATATGTTCTGACTGCCCGAATAGGGAATCTGTGTCAAAACTTTGTTAGGAATTATGTGATCCTTACTAGCTGGAAGTAAGGGAGATGGAGCATGAAGTTATTTCTAGGAGTTGGACACATACCAAGTTTAGCTCAGTTCTGGGCATCTTTGAAATACCTATACAAACTTGTTCCTTCATAGTAACTTGCAACTTTGAATGAAAATGTGCTTGCTTACAGCAACGTGCTATATGTTCTGAATGCCCGAATTGGGAATCTGTGTCAAAACTTTGTTAGGAATTATGTGATCCTTACTAGCTGGAAGTAAGCGAGATGGGGCATGAAGTTATTTCTAGGAGTTGGACACATACCAAGTTTAGCTCAGTTCTGGGCATCTTTGAAATACCTATACAAACTTGTTCCTACATAGTAACTTGCAACTTTGAATGAGAATGTGCTTGCTTACAGCAACGTGCTATATGTTCTGAATGCCCGAATTGGGAATCTGTGTCAAAACTTTGTTAGGAATTATGTGATCCTTACTAGCTGGAAGTAAGGGAGATGGGGCATGAAGTTATTTCTAGGAGTTGGACACATACCAAGTTTAGCTCAGTTCTGGGCATCTTTGAAATACCTATACAAACTTGTTCCTACATAGTAACTTGCAACTTTGAATGAAAATGTGCTTGCTTACAGCAACGTGCTATATGTTCTGAATGCCCGAATTGGGAATCTGTGTCAAATCTTTGTTAGGAATTATGTGATCCTTACTAGCTGGAAGTAAGGGAGATGGGGCATGAAGTTATTTCTAGGAGTTGGACATATACCAAGTTTAGCTCAGTTCTGGGCATCTTTGAAATACCTATACAAACTTGTTCCTACATAGTAACTTGCAACTTTGAATGAGAATGTGCTTGCTTACAGCAACGTGGTATATGTTCTGAATGCCCGAATTGGGAATCTGTGTCAAAACTTTGTTAGGAATTATGTGATCCTTACTAGCTGGAAGTAAGGGAGATGGGGCATGAAGTTATTTCTAGGAGTTGGACACATACCAAGTTTAGCTCAGTTCTGGGCATCTTTGAAATACCTATACAAACTTGTTCCTACATAGTAACTTGCATCTTTGAATGAGAATGTGCTTGCTTACAGCAATGTGCTGTATGTTCTGAATGCCGGAATTGGCAATCTGTGTCAAAACTTTGTTAGGAATTATGTGATCCTTACTAGCTGGAAGTAAGAGAGATGGGGCATGAAGTTTTTTCTAGGAGTTGGACACATACCAAGTTTAGCTCAGTTCTGGGCATCTTTGAAATACCTATACAAACTTGTTCCTACATAGTAACTTGCAACTTTGAATGAGAATGTGCTTGCTTGCAGCAACGTGCTATATGTTCTGAATGCCCGAATAGGGAATCTGTGTCAAAACTTTGTTAGGAATTATGTGATCCTTACTAGCTGGAAGTAAGGGAGATGGGGCATGAAGTTATTTCTAGGAGTTGGACACATACCAAGTTTAGCTCAGTTCTGGGCATCTTTGAAATACCTATACAAACTTGTTCCTACCTAGTAACTTGCATCTTTGAATGAGAATGTGCTTGCTTACAGCAACGTGCTATATGTTCTGAATGCCCGAATAGGGAATCTGTGTCAAAATTTTGTTAGGAATTATGTGATCCTTACTAGCTGGAAGTAAGGGAGATGGGGCATGAAGTTATTTCTAGGAGTTGGACACATACCAAGTTTAGCTCAGTTCTGGGCATCTTTGAAATACCTATACAAACTTGTTCCTACATAGTAACTTGCATCTTTGAATGAGAATGTGCTTGCTTACAGCAACGTGCTATATGTTCTGAATGCCCGAATTGGGAATCTGTGTCAAAACTTTGTTAGGAATTATGTGATCCTTACTAGCTGGAAGTAAGGGAGATGGGGCATGAAGTTATTTCTAGGAGTTGGACACATACCAAGTTTAGCTCAGTTCTGGGCATCTTTGAAATACCTATACAAACTTGTTCCTACATAGTAACTTGCAACTTTGAATGAGAATGTGCTTGCTTACAGCAACGTGCTATATGTTCTGAATGCCCGAATTGGGAATCTGTGTCAAAACTTTGTTAGGAATTATGTGATCCTTACTAGCTGGAAGTATGGGAGATGGGGCATGAAGTTATTTCTAGGAGTTGGACACATACCAAGTTTAGCTCAGTTCTGGGCATCTTTGAAATACCTATAGAAACTTGTTCCTACATAGTAACTTGCATCTTTGAATGAGAATGTGCTTGCTTACAGCAACGTGCTATATGTTCTGAATGCCCGAATTGGGAATCTGTGTCAAAACTTTGTTAGGAATTATGTGATCCTTACTAGCTGGAAGTAAGGGAGAAGGGGCATGAAGTTATTTCTAGGAGTTGGACAGATACCAAGTTTAGCTCAGTTCTGGGCATCTTTGAAATACCTATACAAACTTGTTCCTACATAGTAACTTGCATCTTTGAATGAGAATGTGCTTGCTTACAGCAACGTGCTATATGTTCTGAATGCCCGAATTGGGAATCTGTGTCAAAACTTTGTTAGGAATTATGTGATCCTTACTAGCTGGAAGTAAGGGAGAAGGGGCATGAAGTTATTTCTAGGAGTTGGACACATACCAAGTTTAGCTCAGTTCTGGGCATCTTTGAAATACCTATACAAACTTGTTCCTACATAGTAACTTGCATCTTTGAATGAGAATGTGCTTGCTTACAGCAACGTGCTATATGTTCTGAATGCCCGAATTGGGAATCTGTGTCAAAACTTTGTTAGGAATTATGTGATCCTTACTAGCTGGAAGTAAGGGAGAAGGGGCATGAAGTTATTTCTTGGAGTTGGACACATACCAAGTTTATCTCAGTTCTGGGCATCTTTGAAATACCTATACACACTTGTTCCTACATAGTAACTTGCATCTTTGAATGAGAATGTGCTTGCTTGCAGCAACGTGCTATATGTTCTGAATGCCCGAATTGGGAATCTGTGTCAAAACTTTGTTAGGAATTATGTGATCCTTACTAGTTGGAAGTAAGGGAGATGGGGCATGAAGTTATTTCTAGGAGTTGGACACATACCAAGTTTAGCTCAGTTCTGGGCATCTTTGAAATACCTATACAAACTTGTTCCTACATAGTAACTTGCAACTTTGAATGAGAATGTGCTTGCTTGCAGCAACGTGCTATATGTTCTGAATGCCCGAATAGGGAATCTGTGTCAAAACTTTGTTAGGAATTATGTGATCCTTACTAGCTGGAAGTAAGGGAGATGGGGCATGAAGTTATTTCTAGGAGTTGGACACATACCAAGTTTAGCTCAGTTCTGGGCATCTTTGACATACCTACACAAACTTGTTCCTACATAGTAACTTGCAACTTTGAATGAGAATGTGCTTGCTTACAGCAACGTGCTATATGTTCTGAATGCCCGAATTGGGAATCTGTGTCAAAACTTTGTTAGGAATTATGTGATCCTTACTAGCTGGAAGTAAGGGAGATGGGGCATGAAGTTATTTCTAGGAGTTGGACACATAACAAGTTTAGCTCAGTTCTGGGCATCTTTGAAATTCCTATACAAACTTGTTCCTACATAGTAACTTGCAACTTTGAATGAGAATGTGCTTGCTTACAGCAACGTGCTATATGTTCTGAAGGCCCGAATTGGGAATCTGTGTCAAAACTTTGTTAGGAATTATGTGATCCTTACTAGCTGGAAGTAAGGGAGATGGGGCATGAAGTTATTTCTAGGAGTTGGACACATACCAAGTTTAGCTCAGTTCTGGGCATCTTTGAAATACCTATACAAACTTGTTCCTACATAGTAACTTGCAACTTTGAATGAGAATGTGCTTGCTTACAGCAACGTGCTATATGTTCTGAATGCCCGAATTGGGAATCTGTGTCAAAACTTTGTTAGGAATTATGTGATCCTTACAAGCTGGAAGTAAGGGAGATGGGGCATGAAGTTATTTCTAGGAGTTGGACACATACCAAGTTTAGCTCAGTTCTGGGCATCTTTGAAATACCTATACAAACTTGTTCCTTCATAGTAACTTGCAACTTTGAATGAAAATGTGCTTGCTTACAGCAACGTGCTATATGTTCTGAATGCCCGAATTGGGAATCTGTGTCAAAACTTTGTTAGGAATTATGTGATCCTTACTAGCTGGAAGTAAGGGAGATGGGGCATGAAGTTATTTCTAGGAGTTGGACACATACCAAGTTTAGCTCAGTTCTGGGCATCTTTGAAATACCTATACAAACTTGTTCCTACCTAGTAACTTGCATCTTTGAATGAGAATGTGCTTGCTTACAGCAACGTGCTATATGTTCTGAATGCCCGAATTGGGAATCTGTGTCAAAACTTTGTTAGGAATTATGTGATCCTTACTAGCTGGAAGTAAGGGAGATGGGGCATGAAGTTATTTCTAGGAGTTGGACACATACCAAGTTTAGCTCAGTTCTGGGCATCTTTGAAATACCTATACAAACTTGTTCCTACATAGTAACTTGCATCTTTGAATGAAAATGTGCTTGCTTACAGCAACGTGCTATATGTTCTGAATGCCCGAATTGGGAATCTGTGTCAAAACTTTGTTAGGAATTATGTGATCCTTACTAGCTGGAAGTAAGGGAGATGGGGCATGAAGTTATTTCTAGGAGTTGGACACACACCAAGTTTAGCTCAGTTCTGGGCATCTTTGAAATACCTATACAAACTTGTTCCTACATAGTAACTTGCAACTTTGAATGAGAATGTGCTTGCTTACAGCAACGTGCTATATGTTCTGAATGCCCGAATTGGGAATCTGTGTCAAAACTTTGTTAGGAATTATGTGATCCTTACTAGCTGGAAGTAAGGGAGATGGGGCATGAAGTTATATCTAGGAGTTGGACACATACCAGGTTTAGCTCAGTTCTGGGCATCTTTGAAATACCTATACAAACTTGTTCCTACATAGTAACTTGCAACTTTGAATGAAAATGTGCTTGCTTACAGCAACGTGCTATATGTTCTGAATGCCCGAATTGGGAATCTGTGTCAATACTTTGTTAGGAATTATGTGATCCTTACTAGCTGGAAGTAAGGGTGATGGGGCATGAAGTTATTTCTTGGAGTTGGAGACATACCAAGTTTAGCTCAGTTCTGGGCATCTTTGAAATACCTATACAAACTTGTTCCTACATAGTAACTTGCAACTTTGAATGAGAATGTGCTTGCTTGCAGCAACGTGCTATATGTTCTGAATGCCCGAATAGGGAATCTGTGTCAAAACTTTGTTAGGAATTATGTGATCCTTACTAGCTGGAAGTAAGGGAGATGGAGCATGAAGTTATTTCTAGGAGCTGGACACATACCAAGTTTAGCTCAGTTCTGGGCATCTTTGAAATACCTATACAAACTTGTTCCTACCTAGTAACTTGCATCTTTGAATGAGAATCTGCTTGCTTACAGCAACGTGGTATATGTTCTGAATACCCGAATTGGGAATCTGTGTCAAAACTTTGTTAGGAATTATGTGATCCTTACTAGCTGGAAGTAAGGGAGATGGGGCATGAAGTTATTTCTAGGAGTTGGACACATACCAAGTTTAGCTCAGTTCTGGGCATCTTTGAAATACCTATACAAACTTGTTCCTACATAGTAACTTGCATCTTTGAATGAGAATGTGCTTGCTTACAGCAACGTGCTATATGTTCTGAATGCCCGAATTGGGAATCTGTGTCAAAACTTTGTTAGGAATTATGTGATCCTTACTGGCTGGAAGTAAGGGTGATGGGGCATGAAGTTATTTCTTGGAGTTGGAGACATACCAAGTTTAGCTCAGTTCTGGGCATCTTTGAAATACCTATGCAAACTTGTTCCTACATAGTAACTTGCAACTTTGAATGAGAATGTGCTTGCTTGCAGCAACGTGCTATATGTTTTGAATGCCCGAATAGGGAATCTGTGTCAAAACTTTGTTAGGAATTATGTGATCCTTACTAGCTGGAATTAAGGGAGATGGAGCATGAAGTTATTTCTAGGAGTTGGACACATACCAAGTTTAGCTCAGTTCTGGGCATCTTTGAAATACCTATACAAACTTGTTCCTTCATAGTAACTTGTAACTTTGAATGAGAATGTGCTTGCTTGCAGCAACGTGCTATATGTTCTGAATGCCCGAATAGGGAATCTGTGTCAAAACTTTGTTAGGAATTATGTGATCCTTACTAGCTGGAGGTAAGGGAGATGGAGCATGAAGTTATTTCTAGGAGTTGGACACATACCAAGTTTAGCTCAGTTCTGGGCATCTTTGAAATACCTATACAAACTTGTTCCTTCATAGTAACTTGCAACTTTGAATGAGAATGTGCTTGCTTACAGCAACGTGCTATATGTTCTGAATGCCCGAATTGGGAATCTGTGTCAAAACTTTGTTAGGAATTATGTGATCCTTACTAGCTGGAAGTAAGGGAGATGGAGCAGGAAGTTATTTCTAGGAGTTGGACACATACCAAGTTTAGCTCAGTTCTGGGCATCTTTGAAATACCTATACAAACTTGTTCCTTCATAGTAACTTGCAACTTTGAATGAAAATGTGCTTGCTTACAGCAACGTGCTATATGTTCTGAATGCCCGAATTGGGAATCTGTGTCAAAACTTTGTTAGGAATTATGTGATCCTTACTAGCTGGAAGTAAGGGAGATGGGGCATGAAGTTATTTCTAGGAGTTGGACACATACCAAGTTTAGCTCAGTTCTGGGCATCTTTGAAATACCTATACAAACTTGTTCCTACCTAGTAACTTGCATCTTTGAATGAGAATGTGCTTGCTTACAGCAACGTGCTATATGTTCTGAATGCCCGAATTGGGAATCTGTGTCAAAACTTTGTTAGGAATTATGTGATCCTTACTAGCTGGAAGTAAGGGAGATGGGTCATGAAGTTATTTCTAGGAGTTGGACACATACCAAGTTTAGCTCAGTTCTGGGCATCTTTGAAATACCTATACAAACTTGTTCCTACATAGTAACTTGCATCTTTGAATGAGAATGTGCTTGCTTACAGCAACGTGCTATATGTTCTGAATGCCCGAATTGGGAATCTGTGTCAAAACTTTGTTAGGAATTATGTGATCCTTACTAGCTGGAAGTAAGGGTGATGGGGCATGAAGTTATTTCTTGGAGTTGGAGACATACCAAGTTTAGCTCAGTTCTGGGCATCTTTGAAATACCTATACAAACTTGTTCCTACATAGTAACTTGCAACTTTGAATGAGAATGTGCTTGCTTACAGCAACGTGCTATATGTTCTGAATGCCTGAATTGGAATCTGTGTCAAAACTTTGTTAGGAATTATGTGATCCTTACTAGCTGGAAGTAAGGGAGATGGAGCATGAAGTTATTTCTAGGAGTTGGACACATACCAAGTTTAGCTCAGTTCTGGGCATCTTTGAAATACCTATACAAACTTGTTCCTTCATAGTAACTTGCAACTTTGAATGAAAATGTGCTTGCTTACAGCAACGTGCTATATGTTCTGAATGCCCGAATTGGCAATCTGTGTCAAAACTTTGTTAGGAATTATGTGATCCTTACTAGCTGGAAGTAAGCGAGATGGGGCATGAAGTTATTTCTAGGAGTTGGACACATACCAAGTTTAGCTCAGTTCTGGGCATCTTTGAAATACCTATACAAACTTGTTCCTACATAGTAACTTGCAACTTTGAATGAGAATGTGCTTGCTTACAGCAACGTGCTATATGTTCTGAATGCCCGAATTGGGAATCTGTGTCAAAACTTTGTTAGGAATTATGTGATCCTTACTAGCTGGAAGTAAGGGAGATGGGGCATGAAGTTATTTCTAGGAGTTGGACACATACCAAGTTTAGCTCAGTTCTGGGCATCTTTGAAATACCTATACAAACTTGTTCCTACATAGTAACTTGCAACTTTGAATGAAAATGTGCTTGCTTACAGCAACGTGCTATATGTTCTGAATGCCCGAATTGGGAATCTGTGTCAAATCTTTGTTAGGAATTATGTGATCCTTACTAGCTGGAAGTAAGGGAGATGGGGCATGAAGTTATTTCTAGGAGTTGGACATATACCAAGTTTAGCTCAGTTCTGGGCATCTTTGAAATACCTATACAAACTTGTTCCTACATAGTAACTTGCAACTTTGAATGAGAATGTGCTTGCTTACAGCAACGTGCTATATGTTCTGAATGCCCGAATTGGGAATCTGTGTCAAAACTTTGTTAGGAATTATGTGATCCTTACTAGCTGGAAGTAAGGGAGATGGGGCATGAAGTTATTTCTAGGAGTTGGACACATACCAAGTTTAGCTCAGTTCTGGGCATCTTTGAAATACCTATACAAACTTGTTCCTACATAGTAACTTGCATCTTTGAATGAGAATGTGCTTGCTTACAGCAATGTGCTGTATGTTCTGAATGCCGGAATTGGCAATCTGTGTCAAAACTTTGTTAGGAATTATGTGATCCTTACTAGCTGGAAGTAAGAGAGATGGGGCATGAAGTTTTTTCTAGGAGTTGGACACATACCAAGTTTAGCTCAGTTCTGGGCATCTTTGAAATACCTATACAAACTTGTTCCTACATAGTAACTTGCAACTTTGAATGAGAATGTGCTTGCTTGCAGCAACGTGCTATATGTTCTGAATGCCCGAATAGGGAATCTGTGTCAAAACTTTGTTAGGAATTATGTGATCCTTACTAGCTGGAAGTAAGGGAGATGGGGCATGAAGTTATTTCTAGGAGTTGGACACATACCAAGTTTAGCTCAGTTCTGGGCATCTTTGAAATACCTATACAAACTTGTTCCTACCTAGTAACTTGCATCTTTGAATGAGAATGTGCTTGCTTACAGCAACGTGCTATATGTTCTGAATGCCCGAATAGGGAATCTGTGTCAAAATTTTGTTAGGAATTATGTGATCCTTACTAGCTGGAAGTAAGGGAGATGGGGCATGAAGTTATTTCTAGGAGTTGGACACATACCAAGTTTAGCTCAGTTCTGGGCATCTTTGAAATACCTATACAAACTTGTTCCTACATAGTAACTTGCATCTTTGAATGAGAATGTGCTTGCTTACAGCAACGTGCTATATGTTCTGAATGCCCGAATTGGGAATCTGTGTCAAAACTTTGTTAGGAATTATGTGATCCTTACTAGCTGGAAGTAAGGGAGATGGGGCATGAAGTTATTTCTAGGAGTTGGACACATACCAAGTTTAGCTCAGTTCTGGGCATCTTTGAAATACCTATACAAACTTGTTCCTACATAGTAACTTGCAACTTTGAATGAGAATGTGCTTGCTTACAGCAACGTGCTATATGTTCTGAATGCCCGAATTGGGAATCTGTGTCAAAACTTTGTTAGGAATTATGTGATCCTTACTAGCTGGAAGTATGGGAGATGGGGCATGAAGTTATTTCTAGGAGTTGGACACATACCAAGTTTAGCTCAGTTCTGGGCATCTTTGAAATACCTATAGAAACTTGTTCCTACATAGTAACTTGCATCTTTGAATGAGAATGTGCTTGCTTACAGCAACGTGCTATATGTTCTGAATGCCCGAATTGGGAATCTGTGTCAAAACTTTGTTAGGAATTATGTGATCCTTACTAGCTGGAAGTAAGGGAGAAGGGGCATGAAGTTATTTCTAGGAGTTGGACACATACCAAGTTTAGCTCAGTTCTGGGCATCTTTGAAATACCTATACAAACTTGTTCCTACATAGTAACTTGCATCTTTGAATGAGAATGTGCTTGCTTACAGCAACGTGCTATATGTTCTGAATGCCCGAATTGGGAATCTGTGTCAAAACTTTGTTAGGAATTATGTGATCCTTACTAGCTGGAAGTAAGGGAGATGGGGCATGAAGTTATTTCTAGGAGTTGGACACATACCAAGTTTAGCTCAGTTCTGGGCATCTTTGAAATACCTATACAAACTTGTTCCTACATAGTAACTTGCATCTTTGAATGAGAATGTGCTTGCTTACAGCAACGTGCTATATGTTCTGAATGCCCGAATTGGGAATCTGTGTCAAAACTTTGTTAGGAATTATGTGATCCTTACTAGCTGGAAGTAAGGGTGATGGGGCATGAAGTTATTTCTTGGAGTTGGAGACATACCAAGTTTAGCTCAGTTCTGGGCATCTTTGAAATACCTATACAAACTTGTTCCTACATAGTAACTTGCAACTTTGAATGAGAATGTGCTTGCTTGCAGCAACGTGCTATATGTTCTGACTGCCCGAATAGGGAATCTGTGTCAAAACTTTGTTAGGAATTATGTGATCCTTACTAGCTGGAGGTAAGGGAGATGGAGCATGAAGTTATTTCTAGGAGTTGGACACATACCAAGTTTAGCTCAGTTCTGGGCATCTTTGAAATACCTATACAAACTTGTTCCTTCATAGTAACTTGCAACTTTGAATGAGAATGTGCTTGCTTACAGCAACGTGCTATATGTTCTGAATGCCCGAATTGGGAATCTGTGTCAAAACTTTGTTAGGAATTATGTGATCCTTACTAGCTGGAAGTAAGGGAGATGGAGCAGGAAGTTATTTCTAGGAGTTGGACACATACCAAGTTTAGCTCAGTTCTGGGCATCTTTGAAATACCTATACAAACTTGTTCCTTCATAGTAACTTGCAACTTTGAATGAAAATGTGCTTGCTTACAGCAACGTGCTATATGTTCTGAATGCCCGAATTGGGAATCTGTGTCAAAACTTTGTTAGGAATTATGTGATCCTTACTAGCTGGAAGTAAGGGAGATGGGGCATGAAGTTATTTCTAGGAGTTGGACACATACCAAGTTTAGCTCAGTTCTGGGCATCTTTGAAATACCTATACAAACTTGTTCCTACCTAGTAACTTGCATCTTTGAATGAGAATGTGCTTGCTTACAGCAACGTGCTATATGTTCTGAATGCCCGAATTGGGAATCTGTGTCAAAACTTTGTTAGGAATTATGTGATCCTTACTAGCTGGAAGTAAGGGAGATGGGTCATGAAGTTATTTCTAGGAGTTGGACACATACCAAGTTTAGCTCAGTTCTGGGCATCTTTGAAATACCTATACAAACTTGTTCCTACATAGTAACTTGCATCTTTGAATGAGAATGTGCTTGCTTACACCAACGTGCTATATGTTCTGAATGCCCGAATTGGGAATCTGTGTCAAAACTTTGTTAGGAATTATGTGATCCTTACTAGCTGGAAGTAAGGGTGATGGGGCATGAAGTTATTTCTTGGAGTTGGAGACATACCAAGTTTAGCTCAGTTCTGGGCATCTTTGAAATACCTATACAAACTTGTTCCTACATAGTAACTTGCAACTTTGAATGAGAATGTGCTTGCTTGCAGCAACGTGCTATATGTTCTGACTGCCCGAATAGGGAATCTGTGTCAAAACTTTGTTAGGAATTATGTGATCCTTACTAGCTGGAAGTAAGGGAGATGGAGCATGAAGTTATTTCTAGGAGTTGGACACATACCAAGTTTAGCTCAGTTCTGGGCATCTTTGAAATACCTATACAAACTTGTTCCTTCATAGTAACTTGCAACTTTGAATGAAAATGTGCTTGCTTACAGCAACGTGCTATATGTTCTGAATGCCCGAATTGGGAATCTGTGTCAAAACTTTGTTAGGAATTATGTGATCCTTACTAGCTGGAAGTAAGCGAGATGGGGCATGAAGTTATTTCTAGGAGTTGGACACATACCAAGTTTAGCTCAGTTCTGGGCATCTTTGAAATACCTATACAAACTTGTTCCTACATAGTAACTTGCAACTTTGAATGAGAATGTGCTTGCTTACAGCAACGTGCTATATGTTCTGAATGCCCGAATTGGGAATCTGTGTCAAAACTTTGTTAGGAATTATGTGATCCTTACTAGCTGGAAGTAAGGGAGATGGGGCATGAAGTTATTTCTAGGAGTTGGACACATACCAAGTTTAGCTCAGTTCTGGGCATCTTTGAAATACCTATACAAACTTGTTCCTACATAGTAACTTGCAACTTTGAATGAAAATGTGCTTGCTTACAGCAACGTGCTATATGTTCTGAATGCCCGAATTGGGAATCTGTGTCAAATCTTTGTTAGGAATTATGTGATCCTTACTAGCTGGAAGTAAGGGAGATGGGGCATGAAGTTATTTCTAGGAGTTGGACATATACCAAGTTTAGCTCAGTTCTGGGCATCTTTGAAATACCTATACAAACTTGTTCCTACATAGTAACTTGCAACTTTGAATGAGAATGTGCTTGCTTACAGCAACGTGCTATATGTTCTGAATGCCCGAATTGGGAATCTGTGTCAAAACTTTGTTAGGAATTATGTGATCCTTACTAGCTGGAAGTAAGGGAGATGGGGCATGAAGTTATTTCTAGGAGTTGGACACATACCAAGTTTAGCTCAGTTCTGGGCATCTTTGAAATACCTATACAAACTTGTTCCTACATAGTAACTTGCATCTTTGAATGAGAATGTGCTTGCTTACAGCAATGTGCTGTATGTTCTGAATGCCGGAATTGGCAATCTGTGTCAAAACTTTGTTAGGAATTATGTGATCCTTACTAGCTGGAAGTAAGAGAGATGGGGCATGAAGTTTTTTCTAGGAGTTGGACACATACCAAGTTTAGCTCAGTTCTGGGCATCTTTGAAATACCTATACAAACTTGTTCCTACATAGTAACTTGCAACTTTGAATGAGAATGTGCTTGCTTGCAGCAACGTGCTATATGTTCTGAATGCCCGAATAGGGAATCTGTGTCAAAACTTTGTTAGGAATTATGTGATCCTTACTAGCTGGAAGTAAGGGAGATGGGGCATGAAGTTATTTCTAGGAGTTGGACACATACCAAGTTTAGCTCAGTTCTGGGCATCTTTGAAATACCTATACAAACTTGTTCCTACCTAGTAACTTGCATCTTTGAATGAGAATGTGCTTGCTTACAGCAACGTGCTATATGTTCTGAATGCCCGAATAGGGAATCTGTGTCAAAATTTTGTTAGGAATTATGTGATCCTTACTAGCTGGAAGTAAGGGAGATGGGGCATGAAGTTATTTCTAGGAGTTGGACACATACCAAGTTTAGCTCAGTTCTGGGCATCTTTGAAATACCTATACAAACTTGTTCCTACATAGTAACTTGCATCTTTGAATGAGAATGTGCTTGCTTACAGCAACGTGCTATATGTTCTGAATGCCCGAATTGGGAATCTGTGTCAAAACTTTGTTAGGAATTATGTGATCCTTACTAGCTGGAAGTAAGGGAGATGGGGCATGAAGTTATTTCTAGGAGTTGGACACATACCAAGTTTAGCTCAGTTCTGGGCATCTTTGAAATACCTATACAAACTTGTTCCTACATAGTAACTTGCAACTTTGAATGAGAATGTGCTTGCTTACAGCAACGTGCTATATGTTCTGAATGCCCGAATTGGGAATCTGTGTCAAAACTTTGTTAGGAATTATGTGATCCTTACTAGCTGGAAGTATGGGAGATGGGGCATGAAGTTATTTCTAGGAGTTGGACACATACCAAGTTTAGCTCAGTTCTGGGCATCTTTGAAATACCTATAGAAACTTGTTCCTACATAGTAACTTGCATCTTTGAATGAGAATGTGCTTGCTTACAGCAACGTGCTATATGTTCTGAATGCCCGAATTGGGAATCTGTGTCAAAACTTTGTTAGGAATTATGTGATCCTTACTAGCTGGAAGTAAGGGAGAAGGGGCATGAAGTTATTTCTAGGAGTTGGACACATACCAAGTTTAGCTCAGTTCTGGGCATCTTTGAAATACCTATACAAACTTGTTCCTACATAGTAACTTGCATCTTTGAATGAGAATGTGCTTGCTTACAGCAACGTGCTATATGTTCTGAATGCCCGAATTGGGAATCTGTGTCAAAACTTTGTTAGGAATTATGTGATCCTTACTAGCTGGAAGTAAGGGAGATGGGGCATGAAGTTATTTCTAGGAGTTGGACACATACCAAGTTTAGCTCAGTTCTGGGCATCTTTGAAATACCTATACAAACTTGTTCCTACATAGTAACTTGCATCTTTGAATGAGAATGTGCTTGCTTACAGCAACGTGCTATATGTTCTGAATGCCCGAATTGGGAATCTGTGTCAAAACTTTGTTAGGAATTATGTGATCCTTACTAGCTGGAAGTAAGGGTGATGGGGCATGAAGTTATTTCTTGGAGTTGGAGACATACCAAGTTTAGCTCAGTTCTGGGCATCTTTGAAATACCTATACAAACTTGTTCCTACATAGTAACTTGCAACTTTGAATGAGAATGTGCTTGCTTGCAGCAACGTGCTATATGTTCTGACTGCCCGAATAGGGAATCTGTGTCAAAACTTTGTTAGGAATTATGTGATCCTTACTAGCTGGAAGTAAGGGAGATGGAGCATGAAGTTATTTCTAGGAGTTGGACACATACCAAGTTTAGCTCAGTTCTGGGCATCTTTGAAATACCTATACAAACTTGTTCCTTCATAGTAACTTGCAACTTTGAATGAAAATGTGCTTGCTTACAGCAACGTGCTATATGTTCTGAATGCCCGAATTGGGAATCTGTGTCAAAACTTTGTTAGGAATTATGTGATCCTTACTAGCTGGAAGTAAGCGAGATGGGGCATGAAGTTATTTCTAGGAGTTGGACACATACCAAGTTTAGCTCAGTTCTGGGCATCTTTGAAATACCTATACAAACTTGTTCCTACATAGTAACTTGCAACTTTGAATGAGAATGTGCTTGCTTACAGCAACGTGCTATATGTTCTGAATGCCCGAATTGGGAATCTGTGTCAAAACTTTGTTAGGAATTATGTGATCCTTACTAGCTGGAAGTAAGGGAGATGGGGCATGAAGTTATTTCTAGGAGTTGGACACATACCAAGTTTAGCTCAGTTCTGGGCATCTTTGAAATACCTATACAAACTTGTTCCTACATAGTAACTTGCAACTTTGAATGAAAATGTGCTTGCTTACAGCAACGTGCTATATGTTCTGAATGCCCGAATTGGGAATCTGTGTCAAATCTTTGTTAGGAATTATGTGATCCTTACTAGCTGGAAGTAAGGGAGATGGGGCATGAAGTTATTTCTAGGAGTTGGACACATACCAAGTTTAGCTCAGTTCTGGGCATCTTTGAAATACCTATACAAACTTGTTCCTACATAGTAACTTGCAACTTTGAATGAGAATGTGCTTGCTTACAGCAACGTGCTATATGTTCTGAATGCCCGAATTGGGAATCTGTGTCAAAACTTTGTTAGGAATTATGTGATCCTTACTAGCTGGAAGTATGGGAGATGGGGCATGAAGTTATTTCTAGGAGTTGGACACATACCAAGTTTAGCTCAGTTCTGGGCATCTTTGAAATACCTATAGAAACTTGTTCCTACATAGTAACTTGCATCTTTGAATGAGAATGTGCTTGCTTACAGCAACGTGCTATATGTTCTGAATGCCCGAATTGGGAATCTGTGTCAAAACTTTGTTAGGAATTATGTGATCCTTACTAGCTGGAAGTAAGGGAGAAGGGGCATGAAGTTATTTCTAGGAGTTGGACACATACCAAGTTTAGCTCAGTTCTGGGCATCTTTGAAATACCTATACAAACTTGTTCCTACATAGTAACTTGCATCTTTGAATGAGAATGTGCTTGCTTACAGCAACGTGCTATATGTTCTGAATGCCCGAATTGGGAATCTGTGTCAAAACTTTGTTAGGAATTATGTGATCCTTACTAGCTGGAAGTAAGGGAGATGGGGCATGAAGTTATTTCTAGGAGTTGGACACATACCAAGTTTAGCTCAGTTCTGGGCATCTTTGAAATACCTATACAAACTTGTTCCTACATAGTAACTTGCAACTTTGAATGAGAATGTGCTTGCTTACAGCAACGTGCTATATGTTCTGAATGCCCGAATTGGGAATCTGTGTCAAAACTTTGTTAGGAATTATGTGATCCTTGCTAGCTGGAAGTAAGGGAGATGGGGCATGAAGTTATTTCTAGGAGTTGGACACATACCAAGTTTAACTCAGTTCTGGGCATCTTTGAAATACCTATACAAACTTGTTCCTACATAGTAACTTGCAACTTTGAATGAGAATGTGCTTGCTTACAGCAACGTGCTATATGTTCTGAATGCCCGAATTGGGAATCTGTGTCAAAACTTTGTTAGGAATTATGTGATCCTTACTAGTTGGAAGTAAGGGAGATGGGGCATGAAGTTATTTCTAGGAGTTGGACACATACCAAGTTTAGCTCAGTTCTAGGCATCTTTGAAATACCTATACAAACTTGTTCCTACATAGTAACTTGCAACTTTGAATGAGAATGTGCTTGCTTACAGCAACGTGCTATATGTTCTGAATGCCCGAATTAGGAATCTGTGTCAAAACTTTGTTAGGAATTATGTGATCCTAACTAGCTGGAAGTAAGGGAGATGGGGCATGAAGTTATTTCTAGGAGTTGGACACATACCAAGTTTAGCTCAGTTCTGGGCATCTTTGAAATACCTATACAAACTTGTTCCTACATAGTAACTTGCAACTTTGAATGAGAATGTGCTTGCTTACAGCAACGTGCTATATGTTCTGAATGCCCGAATTGGGAACCTGTGTCAAAACTTTGTTAGGAATTATGTGATCCTTACTAGCTGGAAGTAAGGGAGATGGGGCATGAAGTTATTTCTAGGAGTTGGACACATACCAAGTTTAGCTCAGTTCTGGGCATCTTTGAAATACCTATACAAACTTGTTCCTACCTAGTAACTTGCATCTTTGAATGAGAATCTGCTTGCTTACAGCAACGTGGTATATGTTCTGAATGCCCGAATTGGGAATCTCTGTCAAATCTTTGTTAGGAATTATGTGATCCTTACTAGCTGGAAGTAAGGGAGATGGGGCATGAAGTTATTTCTAGGAGTTGGAGACATACCAAGTTTAGCTCAGTTCTGGGCATCTTTGAAATACCTATACAAACTTGTTCCTACATAGTAACTTGCATCTTTGAATGAGAATCTGCTTGCTTACAGCAACGTGCTATATGTTCTGAATGCCCGAATTGGGAATCTGTGTCAAAACTTTCTTAGGAATTATGTGATCCTTACTAGCTGGAAGTAAGGGTGATGGGGCATGAAGTTATTTCTTGGAGTTGGAGACATCCCAAGTTTAGCTCAGTTCTGGGCATCTTTGAAATACCTATACAAACTTGTTCCTACATAGTAACTTGCAACTTTGAATGAGAATGTGCTTGCTTGCAGCAACGTGCTATATGTTCTGAATGCCCGAATAGGGAATCTGTGTCAAAACTTTGTTAGGAATTATGTGATCCTTACTAGCTGGAAGTAAGGGAGATGGAGCATGAAGTTATTTCTAGGAGTTGGACACATACCAAGTTTAGCTCAGTTCTGGGCATCTTTGAAATACCTATACAAACTTGTTCCTACATAGTAATTTGCAACTTTGAATGAGAATGTGCTTGCTTGCAGCAACGTGCTATATGTTCTGAATGCCCGAATAGGGAATCTGTGTCAAAACTTTGTTAGTAATTATGTGATCCTTACTAGCTGGAAGTAAGGGAGATGGGGCATGAAGTTATTTCTAGGAGTTGGACACATAACAAGTTTAGCTCAGTTCTGGGCATCTTTGAAATACCTATACAAACTTGTTCCTACATAGTAACTTGCAACTTTGAATGAGAATCTGCTTGCTTACAGCAACGTGCTATATGTTCTGAATGCCCGAATTGGGAATCTGTGTCAAAACTTTGTTAGGAATTATGTCATCCTTACTAGCTGGAAGTAAGGGAGATGGGGCATGAAGTTATTTCTAGGAGTTGGACACATACCAAGTTTAGCTCAGTTCTGGGCATCTTTGAAATACCTATACAAACTTGTTCCTACATAGTAACTTGCAACTTTGAATGAGAATGTGCTTGCTTACAGCAACGTGCTATATGTTCTGAATGCCCGAATTGGGAATCTGTGTCAAAACTTTGTTAGGAATTATGTGATCCTTACTAGCTGGAAGTATGGGAGATGGGGCATGAAGTTATTTCTAGGAGTTGGACACATACCAAGATTAGCTCAGTTCTGGGCATCTTTGAAATACCTATAGAAACTTGTTCCTACATAGTAACTTGCATCTTTGAATGAGAATGTGCTTGCTTACAGCAACGTGCTATATGTTCTGAATGCCCGAATTGGGAATCTGTGTCAAAACTTTGTTAGGAATTATGTGATCCTTACTAGCTGGAAGTAAGGGAGAAGGGGCATGAAGTTATTTCTAGGAGTTGGACACATACCAAGTTTAGCTCAGTTCTGGGCATCTTTGAAATACCTATACAAACTTGTTCCTACATAGTAACTTGCATCTTTGAATGAGAATGTGCTTGCTTACAGCAACGTGCTATATGTTCTGAATGCCCGAATTGGGAATCTGTGTCAAAACTTTGTTAGGAATTATGTGATCCTTACTAGCTGGAAGTAAGGGAGATGGGGCATGAAGTTATTTCTAGGAGTTGGACACATACCAAGTTTAGCTCAGTTCTGGGCATCTTTGAAATACCTATACAAACTTGTTCCTACATAGTAACTTGCAACTTTGAATGAGAATGTGCTTGCTTACAGCAACGTGCTATATGTTCTGAATGCCCGAATTGGGAATCTGTGTCAAAACTTTGTTAGGAATTATGTGATCCTTACTAGCTGGAAGTAAGGGAGATGGGGCATGAAGTTATTTCTAGGAGTTGGACACATACCAAGTTTAGCTCAGTTCTGGGCATCTTTGAAATACCTATACAAACTTGTTCCTACATAGTAACTTGCAACTTTGAATGAGAATGTGCTTGCTTACAGCAACGTGCTATATGTTCTGAATGCCCGAATTGGGAATCTGTGTCAAAACTTTGTTAGGAATTATGTGATCCTTACTAGTTGGAAGTAAGGGAGATGGGGCATGAAGTTATTTCTAGGAGTTGGACACATACCAAGTTTAGCTCAGTTCTGGGCATCTTTGAAATACCTATACAAACTTGTTCCTACATAGTAACTTGCAACTTTGAATGAGAATGTGCTTGCTTACAGCAACGTGCTATATGTTCTGAATGCCCGAATTAGGAATCTGTGTCAAAACTTTGTTAGGAATTATGTGATCCTAACTAGCTGGAAGTAAGGGAGATGGGGCATGAAGTTATTTCTAGGAGTTGGACACATACCAAGTTTAGCTCAGTTCTGGGCATCTTTGAAATACCTATACAAACTTGTTCCTACATAGTAACTTGCAACTTTGAATGAGAATGTGCTTGCTTACAGCAACGTGCTATATGTTCTGAATGCCCGAATTGGGAACCTGTGTCAAAACTTTGTTAGGATTTATGTGATCCTTACTAGCTGGAAGTAAGGGAGATGGGGCATGAAGTTATTTCTAGGAGTTGGACACATACCAAGTTTAGCTCAGTTCTGGGCATCTTTGAAATACCTATACAAACTTGTTCCTACCTAGTAACTTGCATCTTTGATTGAGAATCTGCTTGCTTACAGCAACGTGGTATATGTTCTGAATGCCCGAATTGGGAATCTCTGTCAAATCTTTGTTAGGAATTATGTGATGCTTACTAGCTGGAAGTAAGGGAGATGGGGCATGAAGTTATTTCTAGGAGTTGGAGACATACCAAGTTTAGCTCAGTTCTGGGCATCTTTGAAATACCTATACAAACTTGTTCCTACATAGTAACTTGCATCTTTGAATGAGAATCTGCTTGCTTACAGCAACGTGCTATATGTTCTGAATGCCCGAAATGGGAATCTGTGTCAAAACTTTGTTAGGAATTATGTGATCCTTACTAGCTGGAAGTAAGGGTGATGGGGCATGAAGTTATTTCTTGGAGTTGGAGACATACCAAGTTTAGCTCAGTTCTGGGCATCTTTGAAATACCTATACAAACTTGTTCCTACATAGTAACTTGCAACTTTGAATGAGAATGTGCTTGCTTGCAGCAACGTGCTATATGTTCTGAATGCCCGAATAGGGAATCTGTGTCAAAACTTTGTTAGGAATTATGTGATCCTTACTAGCTGGAAGTAAGGGAGATGGAGCATGAAGTTATTTCTAGGAGTTGGACACATACCAAGTTTAGCTCAGTTCTGGGCATCTTTGAAATACCTATACAAACTTGTTCCTACATAGTAATTTGCAACTTTGAGTGAGAATGTGCTTGCTTGCAGCAACGTGCTATATGTTCTGAATGCCCGAATAGGGAATCTGTGTCAAAACTTTGTTAGGAATTATGTGATCCTTACTAGCTGGAAGTAAGGGAGATGGGGCATGAAGTTATTTCTAGGAGTTGGACACATAACAAGTTTAGCTCAGTTCTGGGCATCTTTGAAATACCTATACAAACTTGTTCCTACATAGTAACTTGCAACTTTGAATGAGAATCTGCTTGCTTACAGCAACGTGCTATATGTTCTGAATGCCCGAATTGGGAATCTGTGTCAAAACTTTGTTAGGAATTATGTCATCCTTACTAGCTGGAAGTAAGGGAGATGGGGCATGAAGTTATTTCTAGGAGTTGGACACATACCAAGTTTAGCTCAGTTCTGGGCAACTTTGAAATACCTATACAAACTTGTTCCTACATAGTAACTTGCAACTTTGAATGAGAATGTGCTTGCTTACAGCAACGTGCTATATGTTCTGAATGCCCGAATTGGGAATCTGTGTCAAAACTTTGTTAGGAATTATGTGATCCTTACTAGCTGGAAGTATGGGAGATGGGGCATGAAGTTATTTCTAGGAGTTGGACACATACCAAGTTTAGCTCAGTTCTGGGCATCTTTGAAATACCTATAGAAACTTGTTCCTACATAGTAACTTGCATCTTTGAATGAGAATGTGCTTGCTTACAGCAACGTGCTATATGTTCTGAATGCCCGAATTGGGAATCTGTGTCAAAACTTTGTTAGGAATTATGTGATCCTTACTAGCTGGAAGTAAGGGAGAAGGGGCATGAAGTTATTTCTAGGAGTTGGACACATACCAAGTTTAGCTCAGTTCTGGGCATCTTTGAAATACCTATACAAACTTGTTCCTACATAGTAACTTGCATCTTTGAATGAGAATGTGCTTGCTTACAGCAACGTGCTATATGTTCTGAATGCCCGAATTGGGAATCTGTGTCAAAACTTTGTTAGGAATTATGTGATCCTTACTAGCTGGAAGTAAGGGAGATGGGGCATGAAGTTATTTCTAGGAGTTGGACACATACCAAGTTTAGCTCAGTTCTGGGCATCTTTGAAATACCTATACAAACTTGTTCCTACATAGTAACTTGCAACTTTGAATGAGAATGTGCTTGCTTACAGCAACGTGCTATATGTTCTGAATGCCCGAATTGGGAATCTGTGTCAAAACTTTGTTAGGAATTATGTGATCCTTACTAGCTGGAAGTAAGGGAGATGGGGCATGAAGTTATTTCTAGGAGTTGGACACATACCAAGTTTAGCTCAGTTCTGGGCATCTTTGAAATACCTATACAAACTTGTTCCTACATAGTAACTTGCAACTTTGAATGAGAATGTGCTTGCTTACAGCAACGTGCTATATGTTCTGAATGCCCGAATTGGGAATCTGTGTCAAAACTTTGTTAGGAATTATGTGATCCTTACTAGTTGGAAGTAAGGGAGATGGGGCATGAAGTTATTTCTAGGAGTTGGACACATACCAAGTTTAGCTCAGTTCTGGGCATCTTTGAAATACCTATACAAACTTGTTCCTACATAGTAACTTGCAACTTTGAATGAGAATGTGCTTGCTTACAGCAACGTGCTATATGTTCTGAATGCCCGAATTAGGAATCTGTGTCAAAACTTTGTTAGGAATTATGTGATCCTAACTAGCTGGAAGTAAGGGAGATGGGGCATGAAGTTATTTCTAGGAGTTGGACACATACCAAGTTTAGCTCAGTTCTGGGCATCTTTGAAATACCTATACAAACTTGTTCCTACATAGTAACTTGCAACTTTGAATGAGAATGTGCTTGCTTACAGCAACGTGCTATATGTTCTGAATGCCCGAATTGGGAACCTGTGTCAAAACTTTGTTAGGATTTATGTGATCCTTACTAGCTGGAAGTAAGGGAGATTGGGCATGAAGTTATTTCTAGGAGTTGGACACATACCAAGTTTAGCTCAGTTCTGGGCATCTTTGAAATACCTATACAAACTTGTTCCTACCTAGTAACTTGCATCTTTGATTGAGAATCTGCTTGCTTACAGCAACGTGGTATATGTTCTGAATGCCCGAATTGGGAATCTCTGTCAAATCTTTGTTAGGAATTATGTGATGCTTACTAGCTGGAAGAAAGGGAGATGGGGCATGAAGTTATTTCTAGGAGTTGGAGACATACCAAGTTTAGCTCAGTTCTGGGCATCTTTGAAATACCTATACAAACTTGTTCCTACATAGTAACTTGCATCTTTGAATGAGAATCTGCTTGCTTACAGCAACGTGCTATATGTTCTGAATGCCCGAAATGGGAATCTGTGTCAAAACTTTGTTAGGAATTATGTGATCCTTACTAGCTGGAAGTAAGGGTGATGGGGCATGAAGTTATTTCTTGGAGTTGGAGACATACCAAGTTTAGCTCAGTTCTGGGCATCTTTGAAATACCTATACAAACTTGTTCCTACATAGTAACTTGCAACTTTGAATGAGAATGTGCTTGCTTGCAGCAACGTGCTATATGTTCTGAATGCCCGAATAGGGAATCTGTGTCAAAACTTTGTTAGGAATTATGTGATCCTTACTAGCTGGAAGTAAGGGAGATGGAGCATGAAGTTATTTCTAGGAGTTGGACACATACCAAGTTTAGCTCAGTTCTGGGCATCTTTGAAATACCTATACACACTTGTTCCTACATAGTAATTTGCAACTTTGAATGAGAATGTGCTTGCTTGCAGCAACGTGCTATATGTTCTGAATGCCCGAATAGGGAATCTGTGTCAAAACTTTGTTAGGAATTATGTGATCCTTACTAGCTGGAAGTAAGGGAAATGGGGCATGAAGTTATTTCTAGGAGTTGGACACATAACAAGTTTAGCTCAGTTCTGGGCATCTTTGAAATACCTATACAAACTTGTTCCTACATAGTAACTTGCAACTTTGAATGAGAATCTGCTTGCTTACAGCAACGTGCTATATGTTCTGAATGCCCGAATTGGGAATCTGTGTCAAAACTTTGTTAGGAATTATGTCATCCTTACTAGCTGGAAGTAAGGGAGATGGGGCATGAAGTTATTTCTAGGAGTTGGACACATACCAAGTTTAGCTCAGTTCTGGGCATCTTTGAAATACCTATACAAACTTGTTCCTACATAGTAACTTGCATCTTTGAATGAGAATCTGCTTGCTTACAGCAACGTGCTATATGTTCTGAATGCCCGAATTGGGAATCTGTGTCAAAACTTTGTTAGGAATTATGTGATCCTTACTAGCTGGAAGTAAGGGAGATGGGGCATGAAGTTATTTCTAGGAGTTGGACACATACCAAGTTTAGCTCAGTTCTGGGCATCTTTGAAATACCTATACAAACTTGTTCCCACATAGTAACTTGCATCTTTGAATGAGAATGTGCTTGCTTACAGCAACGTGCTATATGTTCTGAATGCCCGAATTGGGAATCTGTGTCAAAACTTTGTTAGGAATTATGTGATCCTTACTAGCTGGAAGTAAGGGTGAGGGGGCATGAAGTTATTTCTAGGAGTTGGACACATACCAAGTTTAGCTCAGTTCTGGGCATCTTTGAAATACCTATACAAACTTGTTCCTACATAGTAACTTGCAACTTTGAATGAGAATGTGCTTGCTTGCAGCAACGTGCTATATGTTCTGAATGCCCGAATAGGGAATCTGTGTCAAAAATTTGTTAGGAATTATGTGATCCTTACTAGCTGGAAGTAAGGGCGATGGAGCATGAAGTTATTTCTAGGAGTTGGACACATACCAAGTTTAGCTCAGTTCTGGGCATCTTTGAAATACCTATACAAACTTGTTCCTACATAGTAACTTGCAACTTTGAATGAGAATGTGCTTGCTTGCAGCAACGTGCTATATGTTCTGAATGCCCGAATAGGGAATCTGTGTCAAAACTTTGTTAGGAATTATGTGATCCTTACTAGCTGGAAGTAAGGGAGATGGAGCATGAAGTTATTTCTAGGAGTTGGACACATACCAAGTTTAGCTCAGTTCTGGGCATCTTTGAAATACCTATACAAACTTGTTTCTTCATAGTAACTTGCAACTTTGAATGAGAATGTGCTTGCTTGCAGCAACGTGCTATATGTTCTGAATGCCCGAATAGGGAATCTGTGTCAAAACTTTGTTAGGAATTATGTGATCCTTACTAGCTGGAAGTAAGGGAGATGGAGCATGAAGTTATTTCTAGGAGTTGGACACATACCAAGTTTAGCTCAGTTCTGGGCATCTTTGAAATACCTATACAAACTTGTTCCTTCATAGTAACTTGCAACTTTGAATGAGAATGTGCTTGCTTGCAGCAACGTGCTATATGTTCTGAATGCCCGAATAGGGAATCTGTGTCAAAACTTTGTTAGGAATTATGTGATCCTTACTAGCTGGAAGTAAGGGAGATGGAGCATGAAGTTATTTCTAGGAGTTGGACACATACCAAGTTTAGCTCAGTTCTGGGCATCTTTGAAATACCTATACAAACTTGTTCCTTCATAGTAACTTGCAACTTTGAATGAAAATGTGCTTGCTTACAGCAACGTGCTATATGTTCTGAATGCCCGAATTGGCAATCTGTGTCAAAACTTTGTTAGGAATTATGTGATCCTTACTAGCTGGAAGTAAGGGAGATGGGGCATGAAGTTATTTCTAGGAGTTGGACACATACCAAGTTTAGCTCAGTTCTGGGCATCTTTGAAATACCTATACAAACTTGTTCCTACATAGTAACTTGGATCTTTGAATGAGAATGTGCTTGCTTACAGCAACGTGCTATATGTTCTGAATGCCCGAATTGGCAATCTGTGTCAAAACTTTGTTAGGAATTATGTGATCCTTACTAGCTGGAAGTAAGGGAGATGGGGCATGAAGTTATTTCTAGGAGTTGGACACATACCAAGTTTAGCTCAGTTCTGGGCATCTTTGAAATACCTATACAAACTTGTTCCTACATAGTAACTTGCATCTTTGAATGAGAATGTGCTTGCTTACAGCAACGTGCTATATGTTCTGAATGCCCGAATTGGGAATCTGTGTCAAAACTTTGTTAGGAATTATGTGATCCTTACTAGCTGGAAGGAATGGTGATGGGGCATGAAGTTATTTCTTGGAGTTGGAGACATACCAAGTTTAGCTCAGTTCTGGGCATCTTTGAAATACCTATACAAACTTGTTCCTACCTTGTAACTTGCATCTTTGAATGAGAATCTGCTTGCTTGCAGCAACGTGCTATATGTTCTGAATGCCCGAATAGGGAATCTTTGTCAAAACTTTGTTAGGAATTATGTGATCCTTACTAGCTGGAAGTAAGGGAGATGGAGCATGAAGTTATTTCTAGGAGTTGGACACATACCAAGTTTAGCTCAGTTCTGGGCATCTTTGAAATACCTATACAAACTTGTTCCTACCTAGTAACTTGCATCTTTGAATGAGAATCTGCTTGCTTACAGCAACGTGGTATATGTTCTGAATGCCCGAATTGGGAATCTGTGTCAAAACTTTGTTAGGAATTATGTGATCCTTACTAGCTGGAAGTAAGGGAGATGGGGCATGAAGTTATTTCTTGGAGTTGGAGACATACCAAGTTTAGCTCAGTTCTGGGCATCTTTGAAATACCATTACAAACTTGTTCCTACATAGTAACTTGCATCTTTGAATGAGAATGTGCTTGCTTGCAGCAATGTGCTATATGTTCTGAATGCCCGAATAGGGAATCTGTGTCAAAACTTTGTTAGGAATTATGTGATCCTTACTAGCTGGAAGTAAGGGTGATGGGGCATGAAGTTATTTCTTGGAGTTGGAGACATACCAAGTTTAGCTCAGTTCTGGGCATCTTTGAAATACCTATACAAACTTGTTCCTACATAGTAACTTGCAACTTTGAATGAGAATGTGCTTGCTTGCAGCAACGTGCTATATGTTCTGAATGCCCGAATAGGGAATCTGTGTCAAAACTTTGTTAGGAATTATGTGATCCTTACTAGCTGGAAGTAAGGGAGATGGAGCATGAAGTTATTTCTAGGAGTTGGACACATACCAAGTTTAGCTCAGTTCTGGGCATCTTTGAAATACCTATACAAACTTGTTCCTACATAGTAACTTGCAACTTTGAATGAAAATGTGCTTGGTTACAGCAACGTGCTATATGTTCTGAATGCCCGAATTGGGAATCTGTGTCAAAACTTTGTTAGGAATTATGTGATCCTTACTAGCTGGAAGTAAGGGTGATGGGGCATGAAGTTATTTCTAGGAGTTGGACACATACCAAGTTTAGCTCAGTTCTGGGCATCTTTGAAATACCTATACAAACTTGTTCCTACCTAGTAACTTGCATCTTTGAATGAGAATGTGCTTGCTTACAGCAACGTGCTATATGTTCTGAATGCCCGAATTGGGAATCTGTGTCAAAACTTTGTTAGGAATTATGTGATCCTTACTAGCTGGAAGTAAGGGTGATGGGGCATGAAGTTATTTCTTGGAGTTGGAGACATACCAAGTTTAGCTCAGTTCTGGGCATCTTTGAAATACCTATACAAACTTGTTACTACATAGTAACTTGCAACTTTGAATGAGAATGTGCTTGCTTGCAGCAACGTGCTATATGTTCTGAATGCACGAATAGGGAATCTGTGTCAAAACTTTGTTAGGAATTATGTGATCCTTACTAGCTGGAAGTAAGGGAGATGGAGCATGAAGTTATTTCTAGGAGTTGGAGACATACCAAGTTTAGCTCAGTTCTGGGCATCTTTGAAATACCTATACAAACTTGTTCCTTCATAGTAACTTGCAACTTTGAATGAGAATGTGCTTGCTTGCAGCAACGTGCTATATGTTCTGAATGCCCGAATAGGGAATCTGTGTCAAAACTTTGTTAGGAATTATGTGATCCTTACTAGCTGGAAGTAAGGGAGATGGAGCATGAAGTTATTTCTAGGAGTTGGACACATACCAAGTTTAGCTCAGTTCTGGGCATCTTTGAAATACCTATACAAACTTGTTCCTTCATAGTAACTTGCAACTTTGAATGAGAATGTGCTTGCTTGCAGCAACGTGCTATATGTTCTGAATGCCCGAATAGGGAATCTGTGTCAAAACTTTGTTAGGAATTATGTGATCCTTACTAGCTGGAAGTAAGGGAGATGGGGCATGAAGTTATTTCTAGGAGTTGGACACATACCAAGTTTAGCTCAGTTCTGGGCATCTTTGAAATACCTATACAAACTTGTTCCTACATAGTAAATTGCAACTTTGAATGAGAATGTGCTTGCTTACAGCAACGTGCTATATGTTCTGAATGCCCGAATTGGGAATCTGTGTCAAAACTTTGTTAGGAATTATGTGATCCTTACTAGCTGGAAGTAAGGGAGATGGGGCATGAAGTTATTTCTAGGAGTTGGACACATACCAAGTTTAGCTCAGTTCTGGGCATCTTTGAAATACCTATACAAACTTGTTCCTACATAGTAACTTGCAACTTTGAATGAGAATGTGCTTGCTTACAGCAACGTGCTATATGTTCTGAATGCCCGAATTGGGAATCTGTGTCAAAACTTTGTTAGGAATTATGTGATCCTTACTAGCTGGAAGTAAGGGAGATGGGGCATGAAGTTATTTCTAGGAGTTGGACACATACCAAGTTTAGCTCAGTTCTGGGCATCTTTGAAATACCTATACAAACTTGTTCCTACATAGTAACTTGCAACTTTGAATGAGAATGTGCTTGCTTACAGCAACGTGCTATATGTTCTGAATGCCCGAATTGGGAATCTGTGTCAAAACTTTGTTAGGAATTATGTGATCCTTACTAGCTGGAAGTAAGGGAGATGGGGCATGAAGTTATTTCTAGGAGTTGGACACATACCAAGTTTAGCTCAGTTCTGGGCATCTTTGAAATACCTATACAAAGTTGTTCCTACATAGTAACTTGCAACTTTGAATGAGAATGTGCTTGCTTGCAGCAACGTGCTATATGTTCTGAATGCCCGAATAGGGAATCTGTCTCAAAACTTTGTTAGGAATTATGTGATCCTTACTAGCTGGAAGTAAGGGAGATGGAGCATGAAGTTATTTCTATGAGTTGGACACATACCAAGTTTAGCTCAGTTCTGGGCATCTTTGAAATACCTATACAAACTTGTTCCTTCATAGTAACTTGCAACTTTGAATGAAAATGTGCTTGCTTACAGCAACGTGCTATATGTTCTGAATGCCCGAATTGGCAATCTGTGTCAAAACTTTGTTAGGAATTATGTGATCCTTACTAGCTGGAAGTAAGGGAGATGGGGCATGAAGTTATTTCTAGGAGTTGGACACATACCAAGTTTAGCTCAGTTCTGGGCATCTTTGAAATACCTATACAAACTTGTTCCTACATAGTAACTTGCAACTTTGAATGAGAATGTGCTTGCTTACAGCAACGTGCTATATGTTCTGAATGCCCGAATTGGCAATCTGTGTCAAAACTTTGTTAGGAATTATGTGATCCTTACTAGCTGGAAGTAAGGGAGATGGGGCATGGAGTTATTTCTAGGAGTTGGACACATACCAAGTTTAGCTCAGTTCTGGGCATCTTTGAAATACCTATACAAACTTGTTCCTACATAGTAACTTGCATCTTTGAATGAGAATGTGCTTGCTTACAGCAACGTGCTATATGTTCTGAATGCCCGAATATGGAATCTGTGTCAAAACTTTGTTAGGAATTATGTGATCCTTACTAGCTGGAAGTAAGGGTGATGGGGCATGAAGTTATTTCTTGGAGTTGGAGACATACCAAGTTTAGCTCAGTTCTGGGCATCTTTGAAATACCTATACAAACTTGTTCCTACCTAGTAACTTGCATCTTTGAATGAGAATCTGCTTGCTTGAAGCAACGTGCTATATGTTCTGAATGCCCGAATAGGGAATCTGTGTCAAAACTTTGTTAGGAATTATGTGATCCTTACTAGCTGGAAGTAAGGGAGATGGAGCATGAAGTTATTTCTAGGAGTTGGACACATACCAAGTTTAGCTCAGTTCTGGGCATCTTTGAAATACCTATACAAACTTGTTCCTACCTAGTAACTTGCATCTTTGAATGAGAATCTGCTTGCTTACAGCAACGTGGTATATGTTCTGAATGCCCGAATTGGGAATCTGTGTCAAAACTTTGTTAGGAATTATGTGATCCTTACTAGCTGGAAGTAAGGGAGATGGGGCATGAAGTTATTTCTTGGAGTTGGAGACATACCAAGTTTAGCTCAGTTCTGGGCATCTTTGAAATACCTATACAAACTTGTTCCTACATAGTAACTTGCATCTTTGAATGAGAATGTGCTTGCTTGCAGCAACGTGCTATATGTTCTGAATGCCCGAATAGGGAATCTGTGTCAAAACTTTGTTAGGAATTATGTGATCCTTACTAGCTGGAAGTAAGGTTGATGGGGCATGAAGTTATTTCTTGGAGGTGGAGACATACCAAGTTTAGCTCAGTTCTGGGCATCTTTGAAATACCTATACAAACTTGTTCCTACATAGTAACTTGCAACTTTGAATGAGAATGTGCTTGCTTACAGCAACGTGCTATATGTTCTGAATGCCCGAATAGGGAATCTGTGTCAAAACTTTGTTAGGAATTATGTGATCCTTACTAGCTGGAAGTAAGGGAGATGGAGCATGAAGTTATTTCTAGGAGTTGGACACATACCAAGTTTAGCTCAGTTCTGGGCATCTTTGAAATACCTATACAAACTTGTTCCTACATAGTAACTTGCAACTTTGAATGAAAATGTGCTTGGTTACAGCAACGTGCTATATGTTCTGAATGCCCGAATTGGGAATCTGTGTCAAAACTTTGTTAGGAATTATGTGATCCTTACTAGCTGGAAGTAAGGGTGATGGGGCATGAAGTTATTTCTAGGAGTTGGACACATACCAAGTTTAGCTCAGTTCTGGGCATCTTTGAAATACCTATACAAACTTGTTCCTACCTAGTAACTTGCATCTTTGAATGAGAATGTGCTTGCTTACAGCAACGTGCTATATGTTCTGAATGCCCGAATTGGGAATCTGTGTCAAAACTTTGTTAGGAATTATGTGATCCTTACTAGCTGGGAGTAAGGGTGATGGGGCATGAAGTTATTTCTTGGAGTTGGAGACATACCAAGTTTAGCTCAGTTCTGGGCATCTTTGAAATACCTATACAAACTTGTTCCTACATAGTAACTTGCAACTTTGAATGAGAATGTGCTTGCTTGCAGCAACGTGCTATACGTTCTGAATGCCCGAATAGGGAATCGGTGTCAAAACTTTGTTAGGAATTATGTGATCCTTACAAGCTGGAAGTAAGGGAGATGGAGCATGAAGTTATTTCTAGGAGTTGGACACATACCAAGTTTAGCTCAGTTCTGGGCATCTTTGAAATACCTATACAAACTTGTTCCTTCATAGTAACTTGCAACTTTGAATGAGAATGTGCTTGCTTGCAGCAACGTGCTATATGTTCTGAATGCCCGAATAGGGAATCTGTGTCAAAACTTTGTTAGGAATTATGTGATCCTTACTAGCTGGAAGTAAGGGAGATGGAGCATGAAGTTATTTCTAGGAGTTGGACACATACCAAGTTTAGCTCAGTTCTGGGCATCTTTGAAATACCTATACAAACTTGTTCCTTCATAGTAACTTGCAACTTTGAATGAGAATGTGCTTGCTTGCAGCAACGTGCTATATGTTCTGAATGCCCGAATAGGGAATCTGTGTCAAAACTTTGTTAGGAATTATGTGATCCTTACTAGCTGGAAGTAAGGGAGATGGGGCATGAAGTTATTTCTAGGAGTTGGACACATACCAAGTTTAGCTCAGTTCTGGGCATCTTTGAAATACCTATACAAACTTGTCCCTACATAGTAAATTGCAACTTTGAATGAGAATGTGCTTGCTTACAGCAACGTGCTATATGTTCTGAATGCCCGAATTGGGAATCTGTGTCAAAACTTTGTTAGGAATTATGTGATCCTTACTAGCTGGAAGTAAGGGAGATGGGGCATGAAGTTATTTCTAGGAGTTGGACACATACCAAGTTTAGCTCAGTTCTGGGCATCTTTGAAATACCTATACAAACTTGTTCCTACATAGTAACTTGCAACTTTGAATGAGAATGTGCTTGCTTACAGCAACGTGCTATATGTTCTGAATGCCCGAATTGGGAATCTGTGTCAAAACTTTGTTAGGAATTATTGATCCTTACTAGCTGGAAGTAAGGGAGATGGGGCATGAAGTTATTTCTAGGAGTTGGACACATACCAAGTTTAGCTCATTTCTGGGCATCTTTGAAATACCTATACAAACTTGTTCCTACATAGTAACTTGCAACTTTGAATGAGAATGTGCTTGCTTACAGCAACGTGCTATATGTTCTGAATGCCCGAATTGCGAATCTGTGTCAAAACTTTGTTAGGATTTATGTGATCCTTACTAGCTGGAAGTAAGGGAGATGGGGCATGAAGTTATTTCTAGGAGTTGGACACATACCAAGTTTAGCTCAGTTCTGGGCATCTTTGAAATACCTATACAAAGTTGTTCCTACATAGTAACTTGCAACTTTGAATGAGAATGTGCTTGCTTGCAGCAACGTGCTATATGTTCTGAATGCCCGAATAGGGAATCTGTGTCAAAACTTTGTTAGGAATTATGTGATCCTTACTAGCTGGAAGTAAGGGAGATGGAGCATGAAGTTATTTCTAGGAGTTGGACACATACCAAGTTTAGCTCAGTTCTGGGCATCTTTGAAATACCTATACAAACTTGTTCCTTCATAGTAACTTGCAACTTTGAATGAAAATGTGCTTGCTTACAGCAACGTGCTATATGTTCTGAATGCCCGAATTGGGAATCTGTGTCAAAACTTTGTTAGGAATTATGTGATCCTTACTAGCTGGAAGTAAGGGAGATGGGGCATGAAGTTATTTCTAGGAGTTGGACACATACCAAGTTTAGCTCAGTTCTGGGCATCTTTGAAATACCTATACAAACTTGTTCCTACCTAGTAACTTGCATCTTTGAATGAGAATGTGCTTGCTTACAGCAACGTGCTATATGTTCTGAATGCCCGAATTGGGAATCTGTGTCAAAACTTTGTTAGGAATTATGTGATCCTTACTAGCTGGAAGTAAGGGAGATGGGGCATGAAGTTATTTCTAGGAGTTGGACACATACCAAGTTTAGCTCAGTTCTGGGCATCTTTGAAATACCTATACAAACTTGTTCCTACATAGTAACTTGCATCTTTGAATGAGAATCTGCTTGCTTACAGCAACGTGCTATATGTTCTGAATGCCCGAATTGGGAATCTGTGTCAAAACTTTGTTAGGAATTATGTGATCCTTACTAGCTGGAAGTAAGGGAGATGGGGCATGAAGTTATTTCTAGGAGTTGGACACATACCAAGTTTAGCTCAGTTCTGGGCATCTTTGAAATACCTATACAAACTTGTTCCTACCTAGTAACTTGCAAATTTGAATGAAAATGTGCTTGCTTACAGCAACGTGCTATATGTTCTGAATGCCCGAATTGGGAATCTGTGTCAAAACTTTGTTAGGAATTATGTGATCCTTACTAGCTGGAAGTAAGGGAGATGGGGCATGAAGTTATTTCTAGGAGTTGGACACATACCAAGTTTAGCTCAGTTCTGGGCATCTTTGAAATACCTATACAAACTTGTTCCTACATAGTAACTTGCAACTTTGAATGAGAATCTGCTTGCTTACAGCAACGTGCTATATGTTCTGAATGCCCGAATTGGGAATCTGTGTCAAAACTTTGTTAGGAATTATGTGATCCTTACTAGCTGGAAGTAAGGGAGATGTGGCATGAAGTTATTTCTAGGAGTTGGACACATACCAAGTTTAGCTCAGTTCTGGGCATCTTTGAAATACCTATACAAACTTGTTCCTACATAGTAACTTGCAACTTTGAATGAGAATGTGCTTGCTTACAGCAACGTGCTATATGTTCTGAATGCCCGAATTGGGAATCTGTGTCAAAACTTTGTTAGGAATTATGTGATCCTTACTAGCTGGAAGTAAGGGAGATGGGGCATGAAGTTATTTCTAGGAGTTGGACACATACCAAGTTTAGCTCAGTTCTGGGCATCTTTGAAATACCTATACAAAGTTGTTCCTACATAGTAACTTGCAACTTTGAATGAGAATGTGCTTGCTTGCAGCAACGTGCTATATGTTCTGAATGCCCGAATAGGGAATCTGTGTCAAAACTTTGTTAGGAATTATGTGATCCTTACTAGCTGGAAGTAAGGGAGATGGAGCATGAAGTTATTTCTAGGAGTTGGACACATACCAAGTTTAGCTCAGTTCTGGGCATCTTTGAAATACCTATACAAACTTGTTCCTTCATAGTAACTTGCAACTTTGAATGAAAATGTGCTTGCTTACAGCAACGTGCTATATGTTCTGAATGCCCGAATTGGGAATCTGTGTCAAAACTTTGTTAGGAATTATGTGATCCTTACTAGCTGGAAGTAAGGGAGATGGGGCATGAAGTTATTTCTAGGAGTTGGACACATACCAAGTTTAGCTCAGTTCTGGGCATCTTTGAAATACCTATACAAACTTGTTCCTACCTAGTAACTTGCATCTTTGAATGAGAATGTGCTTGCTTACAGCAACGTGCTATATGTTCTGAATGCCCGAATTGGGAATCTGTGTCAAAACTTTGTTAGGAATTATGTGATCCTTACTAGCTGGAAGTAAGGGAGATGGGGCATGAAGTTATTTCTAGGAGTTGGACACATACCAAGTTTAGCTCAGTTCTGGGCATCTTTGAAATACCTATACAAACTTGTTCCTACCTAGTAACTTGCATCTTTGAATGAGAATCTGCTTGCTTACAGCAACGTGCTATATGTTCTGAATGCCCGAATTGGGAATCTGTGTCAAAACTTTGTTAGGAATTATGTGATCCTTACTAGCTGGAAGTAAGGGAGATGGGGCATGAAGTTATTTCTAGGAGTTGGACACATACCAAGTTTAGCTCAGTTCTGGGCATCTTTGAAATACCTATACAAACTTGTTCCTACCTAGTAACTTGCAACTTTTAATGAAAATGTGCTTGCTTACAGCAACGTGCTATATGTTTTGAATGCCCGAATTGGGAATCTGTGTCAAAACTTTGTTAGGAATTATGTGATCCTTACTAGCTGGAAGTAAGGGAGATGGGGCATGAAGTTATTTCTAGGAGTTGGACACATACCAAGTTTAGCTCAGTTCTGGGCATCTTTGAAATACCTATACAAACTTGTTCCTACCTAGTAACTTGCATCTTTGAATGAGAATCTGCTTGCTTACAGCAACGTGGTATATGTTCTGAATGCCCGAATTGGGAATCTGTGTCAAAACTTTGTTAGGAATTATGTGATCCTTAATAGCTGGAAGTAAGGGAGATGGGGCATGAAGTTATTTCTAGGAGTTGGACACATACCAAGTTTAGCTCACTTCTGGGCATCTTTGAAATACCTATACAAACTTGTTCCTACATAGTAACTTGCAACTTTGAATGAGAATGTGCTTGCTTACAGCAACGTGCTATATGTTCTGAATGCCCGAATAGGGAATCTGTGTCAAATCTTTGTTAGGAATTATGTGATCCTTACTAGCTGGAAGTAAGGGAGATGGGGCATGAAGTTATTTCTAGGAGTTGGACACATACCAAGTTTAGCTCAGTTCTGGGCATCTTTGAAATACCTATACAAACTTGTTCCTACATAGTAACTTGCAACTTTGAATGAAAATGTGCTTGCTTACAGCAACGTGCTATATGTTCTGAATGCCCGAATTGGGAATCTGTGTCAAAAATTTGTTAGGAATTATGTGATCCTTACTAGCTGGAAGTAAGGGAGATGGGGCATGAAGTTATTTCTTGGAGTTGGAGACATACCACGTTTAGCTCAGTTCTGGGCATCTTTGAAATACCTATACAAACTTGTTCCTACATAGTAACTTGCAACTTTGAATGAGAATGTGCTTGCTTGCAGCAACGTGCTATATGTTCTGAATGCCCGATTAGGGAATCTGTGTCAAAACTTTGTTAGGAATTATGTGATCCTTACTAGCTGGAAGTAAGGGAGATGGAGCATGAAGTTATTTCTAGGAGTTGGACACATACCAAGTTTAGCTCAGTTCTGGGCATCTTTGAAATAACTATACAAACTTGTTCCTACATAGTAACTTGCAACTTTGAATGAGAATGTGCTTGCTTACAGCAACGTGCTATATGTTCTGAATGCCCGAATATGGAATCTGTGTCAAAACTTTGTTAGGAATTATGTGATCCTTACTAGCTGGAAGTAAGGGAGATGGGGCATGAAGTTATTTCTAGGAGTTGGACACATACCAAGTTTAGCTCAGTTCTGGGCATCTTTGAAATACCTATACAAACTTGTTCCTACCTAGTAACTTGCATCTTTGAATGAGAATCTGCTTGCTTACAGCAACGTGGTATATGTTCTGAATGCCCGAATTGGGAATCTGTGTCAAAACTTTGTTAGGAATTATGTGATCCTTACTAGCTGGAAGTAAGGGAGATGGGGCATGAAGTTATTTCTAGGAGTTGGACACATACCAAGTTTAGCTCAGTTCTGGGCATCTTTGAAATACCTATACAAACTTGTTCCTACATAGTAACTTGCAACTTTGAATGAAAATGTGCTTGCTTACAGCAACGTGCTATATGATCTGAATGCCCGAATTGGGAATCTGTGTCAAAACTTTGTTAGGAATTATGTGATCCTTACTAGCTGGAAGTAAGGGTGATGGGGCATGAAGTTATTTCTTGGAGTTGGAGACATACCAAGTTTAGCTCAGTTCTGGGCATCTTTGAAATACCTATACAAACTTGTTCCTACATAGTAACTTGCAACTTTGAATGAGAATGTGCTTGCTTGCAGCAACGTGCTATATGTTCTGAATGCCCGAATTGGGAATCTGTGTCAAAACTTTGTTAGGAATTATGTGATCCTTACTAGCTGGAAGTAAGTGAGATGGAGCATGAAGTTATTTCTAGGAGTTGGACACCTACCAAGTTTAGCTCAGTTCTGGGCATCTTTGAAATACCTATACAAACTTGTTCCTACATAGTAACTTGCAACTTTGAATGAGAATGTGCTTGCTTACAGCAACGTGCTATATGTTCTGAATGCCCGAATATGGAATCTGTGTCAAAACTTTGTTAGGAATTATGTGATCCTTACTAGCTGGAAGTAAGGGAGATGGGGCATGAAGTTATTTCTAGGAGTTGGACACATATCAAGTTTAGCTCAGTTCTGGGCATCTTTGAAATACCTATACAAACTTGTTCCTACCTAGTAACTTGCATCTTTGAATGAGAATCTGCTTGCTTACAGCAACGTGGTATATGTTCTGAATGCCCGAATTGGGAATCTGTGTCAAAACTTTGTTAGGAATTATGTGATCCTTACTAGCTGGAAGTAAGGGAGATGGGGCATGAAGTTATTTCTAGGAGTTGGACACATACCAAGTTTAGCTCAGTTCTGGCCATCTTTGAAATACCTATACAAACTTGTTCCTACATAGTAACTTGCATCTTTGAATGAGAATCTGCTTGCTTACAGCAACGTGCTATATGTTCTGAATGCCCGAATTGGGAATCTGTGTCAAAACTTTGTTAGGAATTATGTGATCCTTACTAGCTGGAAGTAAGGGAGATGGGGCATGAAGTTATTTCTAGGAGTTGGACACATACCAAGTTTAGCTCAGTTCTGGGCATCTTTGAAATACCTATACAAACTTGTTCCTACATAGTAACTTGCAACTTTGAATGAAAATGTGCTTGGTTACAGCAACGTGCTATATGTTCTGAATGCCCGAATAGGGAATCTGTGTCAAAACTTTGTTAGGAATTATGTGATCCTTACTAGCTGGAAGTAAGGGAGATGGAGCATGAAGTTATTTCTAGGAGTTGGACACATACCAAGTTTAGCTCAGTTCTGGGCATCTTTGAAATACCTATACAAACTTGTTCCTACATAGTAACTTGCAACTTTGAATGAGAATGTGCTTGCTTACAGCAACGTGCTATATGTTCTGAATGCCCGAATATGGAATCTGTGTCAAAACTTTGTTAGGAATTATGTGATCCTTACTAGCTGGAAGTAAGGGAGATGGGGCATGAAGTTATTTCTAGGAGTTGGACACATACCAAGTTTAGCTCAGTTCTGGGCATCTTTGAAATACCTATACAAACTTGTTCCTACCTAGTAACTTGCATCTTTGAATGAGAATCTGCTTGCTTACAGCAACGTGGTATATGTTCTGAATGCCCGAATTGGGAATCTGTGTCAAAACTTTGTTAGGAATTATGTGATCCTTACTAGCTGGAAGTAAGGGAGATGGGGCATGAAGTTATTTCTAGGAGTTGGACACATACCAAGTTTAGCTCAGTTCTGGGCATCTTTGAAATACCTATACAAACTTGTTCCTACATAGAAACTTGCATCTTTGAATGAGAATCTGCTTGCTTACAGCAACGTGCTATATGTTCTGAATGCCCGAATTGGGAATCTGTGTCAAAACTTTGTTAGGAATTATGTGATCCTTACTAGCTGGAAGTAAGGGAGATGGGGCATGAAGTTATTTCTAGGAGTTGGACACATACCAAGTTTAGCTCAGTTCTGGGCATCTTTGAAATACCTATACAAACTTGTTCCTACATAGTAACTTGCAACTTTGAATGAAAATGTGCTTGGTTACAGCAACGTGCTATATGTTCTGAATGCCCGAATTGGGAATCTGTGTCAAAACTTTGTTAGGAATTATGTCATTCTTACTAGCTGGAAGTAAGGGAGATGGGGAATGAAGTTATTTCTAGGAGTTGGACACATACAAAGTTTAGCTCAGTTCTGGGCATCTTTGAAATACCTATACAAACTTGTTCCTACATAGTAACTTGCATCTTTGAATGAGAATGTGCTTGCTTACAGCAACGTGCTATATGTTCTGAATGCCCGAATTGGGAATCTGTGTCAAAACTTTGTTAGGAATTATGTGATCCTTACTAGCTGGAAGTAAGGGAGATGGGGCATGAAGTTATTTCTAGGAGTTGGACACATACCAAGTTTAGCTCAGTTCTGGGCATCTTTGAAATACCTATACAAACTTGTTCCTACATAGTAACTTGCATCTTTGAATGAGAATGTGCTTGCTTACAGCAACGTGCTATATGTTCTGAATGCCCGAATTGGGAATCTGTGTCAAAACTTTGTTAGGAATTATGTGATCCTTACTAGCTGGAAGTAAGGGTGAAGGGGCATGAAGTTATTTCTTGGAGTTGGAGACATACCAAGTTTAGCTCAGTTCTGGGCATCTTTGAAATACCTATACAAACTTGTTCCTACGTAGTAACTTGCATCTTTGAATGAGAATCTGCTTGCTTACAGCAACGTGGTATATGTTCTGAATGCCCGAATTGGGAATCTGTGTCAAAACTTTGTTAGGAATTATGTGATCCTTACTAGCTGGAAGTAAGGGAGATGGGGCATGAATTTATTTCTAGGAGTTGGACACATACCAAGTTTAGCTCAGTTCTGGGCATCTTTGAAATACCTATACAAACTTGTTCCTACATAGTAACTTGCAACTTTGAATGAAAATGTGCTTGCTTACAGCAACGTGCTATATGTTCTGAATGCCCGAATTGGGAATCTGTGTCAAAACTTTGTTAGGAATTATGTGATCCTTACTAGCTGGAAGTAAGGGTGATGGGGCATGAAGTTATTTCTTGGAGTTGGAGACATACCAAGTTTAGCTCAGTTCTGGGCATCTTTGAAATACCTATACAAACTTGTTCCTACATAGTAACTTGCAACTTTGAATGAGAATGTGCTTGCTTGCAGCAACGTGCTATATGTTCTGAATGCCCGAATTGGGAATCTGTGTCAAAACTTTGTTAGGAATTATGTGATCCTTACTAGCTGGAAGTAAGGGAGATGGGGCATGAACTTATTTCTAGGAGTTGGACACATACCAAGTTTAGCTCAGTTCTGGGCATCTTTGAAATACCTATACAAACTTGTTCCTACCTAGTAACTTGCATCTTTGAATGAGAATCTGCTTGCTTACAGCAACGTGGTATATGTTCTGAATGCCCGAATTGGGAATCTGTGTCAAAACTTTGTTAGGAATTATGTGATCCTTACTAGCTGGAAGTAAGGGAGATGGGGCATGAAGTTATTTCTAGGAGTTGGACACATACCAAGTTTAGCTCAGTTCTGGGCATCTTTGAAATACCTATACAAACTTGTTCCTACATAGAAACTTGCATCTTTGAATGAGAATCTGCTTGCTTACAGCAACGTGCTATATGTTCTGAATGCCCGAATTGGGAATCTGTGTCAAAACTTTGTTAGGAATTATGTGATCCTTACTAGCTGGAAGTAAGGGAGATGGGGCATGAAGTTATTTCTAGGAGTTGGACACATACCAAGTTTAGCTCAGTTCTGGGCATCTTTGAAATACCTATACAAACTTGTTCCTACATAGTAACTTGCAACTTTGAATGAAAATGTGCTTGGTTACAGCAACGTGCTATATGTTCTGAATGCCCGAATTGGGAATCTGTGTCAAAACTTTGTTAGGAATTATGTCATTCTTACTAGCTGGAAGTAAGGGAGATGGGGAATGAAGTTATTTCTAGGAGTTGGACACATACAAAGTTTAGCTCAGTTCTGGGCATCTTTGAAATACCTATACAAACTTGTTCCTACATAGTAACTTGCATCTTTGAATGAGAATGTGCTTGCTTACAGCAACGTGCTATATGTTCTGAATGCCCGAATTGGGAATCTGTGTCAAAACTTTGTTAGGAATTATGTGATCCTTACTAGCTGGAAGTAAGGGAGATGGGGCATGAAGTTATTTCTAGGAGTTGGACACATACCAAGTTTAGCTCAGTTCTGGGCATCTTTGAAATACCTATACAAACTTGTTCCTACATAGTAACTTGCATCTTTGAATGAGAATGTGCTTGCTTACAGCAACGTGCTATATGTTCTGAATGCCCGAATTGGGAATCTGTGTCAAAACTTTGTTAGGAATTATGTGATCCTTACTAGCTGGAAGTAAGGGTGATGGGGCATGAAGTTATTTCTTGTAGTTGGAGACATACCAAGTTTAGCTCAGTTCTGGGCATCTTTGAAATACCTATACAAACTTGTTCCTACGTAGTAACTTGCATCTTTGAATGAGAATCTGCTTGCTTACAGCAACGTGGTATATGTTCTGAATGCCCGAATTGGGAATCTGTGTCAAAACTTTGTTAGGAATTATGTGATCCTTACTAGCTGGAAGTAAGGGAGATGGGGCATGAATTTATTTCTAGGAGTTGGACACATACCAAGTTTAGCTCAGTTCTGGGCATCTTTGAAATACCTATACAAACTTGTTCCTACATAGTAACTTGCAACTTTGAATGAAAATGTGCTTGCTTACAGCAACGTGCTATATGTTCTGAATGCCCGAATTGGGAATCTGTGTCAAAACTTTGTTAGGAATTATGTGATCCTTACTAGCTGGAAGTAAGGGTGATGGGGCATGAAGTTATTTCTTGGAGTTGGAGACATACCAAGTTTAGCTCAGTTCTGGGCATCTTTGAAATACCTATACAAACTTGTTCCTACATAGTAACTTGCAACTTTGAATGAGAATGTGCTTGCTTGCAGCAACGTGCTATATGTTCTGAATGCCCGAATTGGGAATCTGTGTCAAAACTTTGTTAGGAATTATGTGATCCTTACTAGCTGGAAGTAAGGGAGATGGGGCATGAAGTTATTTCTAGGAGTTGGACACATACCAAGTTTAGCTCAGTTCTGGGCATCTTTGAAATACCTATACAAACTTGTTCCTACATAGTAACTTGCAACTTTGAATGAGAATGTGCTTGCTTACAGCAACGTGCTATATGTTCTGAATGCCCGAATATGGAATCTGTGTCAAAACTTTGTTAGGAATTATGTGATCCTTACTAGCTGGAAGTAAGGGAGATGGGGCATGAAGTTATTTCTAGGAGTTGGACACATACCAAGTTTAGCTCAGTTCTGGGCATCTTTGAAATACCTATACAAACTTGTTCCTACCTAGTAACTTGCATCTTTGAATGAGAATGTGCTTGCTTACAGCAACGTGCTATATGTTCTGAATGCCCGAATTGGGAATCTGTGTCAAAACTTTGTTAGGAATTATGTGATCCTTACTAGCTGGAAGTAAGGGAGATGGGGCATGAAGTTATTTCTAGGAGTTGGACACATACCAAGTTTAGCTCAGTTCTGGGCATCTTTGAAATACCTACACAAACTTGTTCCTACCTAGTAACTTGCATCTTTGAATGAGAATCTGCTTGCTTACAGCAACGTGCTATATGTTCTGAATGCCCGAATTGGGAATCTGTGTCAAAACTTTGTTAGGAATTATGTGATCCTTACTAGCTGGAAGTAAGGGAGATGGGGCATGAAGTTATTTCTAGGAGTTGGACACATACCAAGTTTAGCTCAGTTCTGGGCATCTTTGAAATACCTATACAAACTTGTTCCTACATAGTAACTTGCAACTTTGAATGAAAATGTGCTTGGTTACAGCAACGTGCTATATGTTCTGAATGCCCGAATAGGGAATCTGTGTCAAAACTTTGTTAGGAATTATGTGATCCTTACTAGCTGGAAGTAAGGGAGATGGAGCATGAAGTTATTTCTAGGAGTTGGACACATACCAAGTTTAGCTCAGTTCTGGGCATCTTTGAAATAACTATACAAACTTGTTCCTACATAGTAACTTGCAACTTTGAATGAGAATGTGCTTGCTTACAGCAACGTGCTATATGTTCTGAATGCCCGAATATGGAATCTGTGTCAAAACTTTGTTAGGAATTATGTGATCCTTACTAGCTGGAAGTAAGGGAGATGGGGCATGAAGTTATTTCTAGGAGTTGGACACATACCAAGTTTAGCTCAGTTCTGGGCATCTTTGAAATACCTATACAAACTTGTTCCTACCTAGTAACTTGCATCTTTGAATGAGAATCTGCTTGCTTACAGCAACGTGGTATATGTTCTGAATGCCCGAATTGGGAATCTGTGTCAAAACTTTGTTAGGAATTATGTGATCCTTACTAGCTGGAAGTAAGGGAGATGGGGCATGAAGTTATTTCTAGGAGTTGGACACATACCAAGTTTAGCTCAGTTCTGGGCATCTTTGAAATACCTATACAAACTTGTTCCTACATAGAAACTTGCATCTTTGAATGAGAATCTGCTTGCTTACAGCAACGTGCTATATGTTCTGAATGCCCGAATTGGGAATCTGTGTCAAAACTTTGTTAGGAATTATGTGATCCTTACTAGCTGGAAGTAAGGGAGATGGGGCATGAAGTTATTTCTAGGAGTTGGACACATACCAAGTTTAGCTCAGTTCTGGGCATCTTTGAAATACCTATACAAACTTGTTCCTACATAGTAACTTGCAACTTTGAATGAAAATGTGCTTGGTTACAGCAACGTGCTATATGTTCTGAATGCCCGAATTGGGAATCTGTGTCAAAACTTTGTTAGGAATTATGTCATTCTTACTAGCTGGAAGTAAGGGAGATGGGGAATGAAGTTATTTCTAGGAGTTGGACACATACAAAGTTTAGCTCAGTTCTGGGCATCTTTGAAATACCTATACAAACTTGTTCCTACATAGTAACTTGCATCTTTGAATGAGAATGTGCTTGCTTACAGCAACGTGCTATATGTTCTGAATGCCCGAATTGGGAATCTGTGTCAAAACTTTGTTAGGAATTATGTGATCCTTACTAGCTGGAAGTAAGGGAGATGGGGCATGAAGTTATTTCTAGGAGTTGGACACATACCAAGTTTAGCTCAGTTCTGGGCATCTTTGAAATACCTATACAAACTTGTTCCTACATAGTAACTTGCATCTTTGAATGAGAATGTGCTTGCTTACAGCAACGTGCTATATGTTCTGAATGCCCGAATTGGGAATCTGTGTCAAAACTTGTTAGGAATTATGTGATCCTTACTAGCTGGAAGTAAGGGTGATGGGGCATGAAGTTATTTCTTGGAGTTGGAGACATACCAAGTTTAGCTCAGTTCTGGGCATCTTTGAAATACCTATACAAACTTGTTCCTACGTAGTAACTTGCATCTTTGAATGAGAATCTGCTTGCTTACAGCAACGTGGTATATGTTCTGAATGCCCGAATTGGGAATCTGTGTCAAAACTTTGTTAGGAATTATGTGATCCTTACTAGCTGGAAGTAAGGGAGATGGGGCATGAATTTATTTCTAGGAGTTGGACACATACCAAGTTTAGCTCAGTTCTGGGCATCTTTGAAATACCTATACAAACTTGTTCCTACATAGTAACTTGCAACTTTGAATGAAAATGTGCTTGCTTACAGCAACGTGCTATATGTTCTGAATGCCCGAATTGGGAATCTGTGTCAAAACTTTGTTAGGAATTATGTGATCCTTACTAGCTGGAAGTAAGGGTGATGGGGCATGAAGTTATTTCTTGGAGTTGGAGACATACCAAGTTTAGCTCAGTTCTGGGCATCTTTGAAATACCTATACAAACTTGTTCCTACATAGTAACTTGCAACTTTGAATGAGAATGTGCTTGCTTGCAGCAACGTGCTATATGTTCTGAATGCCCGAATTGGGAATCTGTGTCAAAACTTTGTTAGGAATTATGTGATCCTTACTAGCTGGAAGTAAGGGAGATGGGGCATGAAGTTATTTCTAGGAGTTGGACACATACCAAGTTTAGCTCAGTTCTGGGCATCTTTGAAATACCTATACAAACTTGTTCCTACATAGTAACTTGCAACTTTGAATGAGAATGTGCTTGCTTACAGCAACGTGCTATATGTTCTGAATGCCCGAATATGGAATCTGTGTCAAAACTTTGTTAGGAATTATGTGATCCTTACTAGCTGGAAGTAAGGGAGATGGGGCATGAAGTTATTTCTAGGAGTTGGACACATACCAAGTTTAGCTCAGTTCTGGGCATCTTTGAAATACCTATACAAACTTGTTCCTACCTAGTAACTTGCATCTTTGAATGAGAATGTGCTTGCTTACAGCAACGTGCTATATGTTCTGAATGCCCGAATTGGGAATCTGTGTCAAAACTTTGTTAGGAATTATGTGATCCTTACTAGCTGGAAGTAAGGGAGATGGGGCATGAAGTTATTTCTAGGAGTTGGACACATACCAAGTTTAGCTCAGTTCTGGGCATCTTTGAAATACCTACACAAACTTGTTCCTACCTAGTAACTTGCATCTTTGAATGAGAATCTGCTTGCTTACAGCAACGTGCTATATGTTCTGAATGCCCGAATTGGGAATCTGTGTCAAAACTTTGTTAGGAATTATGTGATCCTTACTAGCTGGAAGTAAGGGAGATGGGGCATGAAGTTATTTCTAGGAGTTGGACACATACCAAGTTTAGCTCAGTTCTGGGCATCTTTGAAATACCTATACAAACTTGTTCCTACCTAGTAACTTGCAACTTTTAATGAAAATGTGCTTGCTTACAGCAACGTGCTATATGTTCTGAATGCCCGAATTGGGAATCTGTGTCAAAACTTTGTTAGGAATTATGTGATCCTTACTAGCTGGAAGTAAGGGAGATGGGGCATGAAGTTATTTCTAGGAGTTGGACACATACCAAGTTTAGCTCAGTTCTGGGCATCTTTGAAATACCTATACAAACTTGTTCCTACCTAGTAACTTGCATCTTTGAATGAGAATCTGCTTGCTTACAGCAACGTGGTATATGTTCTGAATGCCCGAATTGGGAATCTGTGTCAAAACTTTGTTAGGAATTATGTGATCCTTACTAGCTGGAAGTAAGGGAGATGGGGCATGAAGTTATTTCTAGGAGTTGGACACATACCAAGTTTAGCTCAGTTCTGGGCATCTTTGAAATACCTATACAAACTTGTTCCTACATAGTAACTTGCAACTTTGAATGAGAATGTGCTTGCTTACAGCAACGTGCTATATGTTCTGAATGCCCGAATAGGGAATCTGTGTCAAATCTTTGTTAGGAATTATGTGATCCTTACTAGCTGGAAGTAAGGGAGATGGGGCATGAAGTTATTTCTAGGAGTTGGACACATACCAAGTTTAGCTCAGTTCTGGGCATCTTTGAAATACCTATACAAACTTGTTCCTACATAGTAACTTGCAACTTTGAATGAAAATGTGCTTGCTTACAGCAACGTGCTATATGTTCTGAATGCCCGAATTGGGAATCTGTGTCAAAACTTTGTTAGGAATTATGTGATCCTTACTAGCTGGAAGTAAGGGAGATGGGGCATGAAGTTATTTCTTGGAGTTGGAGACATACCACGTTTAGCTCAGTTCTGGGCATCTTTGAAATACCTATACAAACTTGTTCCTACATAGTAACTTGCAACTTTGAATGAGAATGTGCTTGCTTGCAGCAACGTGCTATATGTTCTGAATGCCCGAATAGGGAATCTGTGTCAAAACTTTGTTAGGAATTATGTGATCCTTACTAGCTGGAAGTAAGGGAGATGGAGCATGAAGTTATTTCTAGGAGTTGGACACATACCAAGTTTAGCTCAGTTCTGGGCATCTTTGAAATAACTATACAAACTTGTTCCTACATAGTAACTTGCAACTTTGAATGAGAATGTGCTTGCTTACAGCAACGTGCTATATGTTCTGAATGCCCGAATATGGAATCTGTGTCAAAACTTTGTTAGGAATTATGTGATCCTTACTAGCTGGAAGTAAGTGAGATGGGGCATGAAGTTATTTCTAGGAGTTGGACACATACCAAGTTTAGCTCAGTTCTGGGCATCTTTGAAATACCTATACAAACTTGTTCCTACCTAGTAACTTGCATCTTTGAATGAGAATCTGCTTGCTTACAGCAACGTGGTATATGTTCTGAATGCCCGAATTGGGAATCTGTGTCAAAACTTTGTTAGGAATTATGTGATCCTTACTAGCTGGAAGTAAGGGAGATGGGGCATGAAGTTATTTCTAGGAGTTGGACACATACCAAGTTTAGCTCAGTTCTGGGCATCTTTGAAATACCTATACAAACTTGTTCCTACATAGTAACTTGCAACTTTGAATGAAAATGTGCTTGCTTACAGCAACGTGCTATATGATCTGAATGCCCGAATTGGGAATCTGTGTCAAAACTTTGTTAGGAATTATGTGATCCTTACTAGCTGGAAGTAAGGGTGATGGGGCATGAAGTTATTTCTTGGAGTTGGAGACATACCAAGTTTAGCTCAGTTCTGGGCATCTTTGAAATACCTATACAAACTTGTTCCTACATAGTAACTTGCAACTTTGAATGAGAATGTGCTTGCTTGCAGCAACGTGCTATATGTTCTGAATGCCCGAATTGGGAATCTGTGTCAAAACTTTGTTAGGAATTATGTGATCCTTACTAGCTGGAAGTAAGGGAGATGGAGCATGAAGTTATTTCTAGGAGTTGGACACCTACCAAGTTTAGCTCAGTTCTGGGCATCTTTGAAATACCTATACAAACTTGTTCCTACATAGTAACTTGCAACTTTGAATGAGAATGTGCTTGCTTACAGCAACGTGCTATATGTTCTGAATGCCCGAATATGGAATCTGTGTCAAAACTTTGTTAGGAATTATGTGATCCTTACTAGCTGGAAGTAAGGGAGATGGGGCATGAAGTTATTTCTAGGAGTTGGACACATATCAAGTTTAGCTCAGTTCTGGGCATCTTTGAAATACCTATACAAACTTGTTCCTACCTAGTAACTTGCATCTTTGAATGAGAATCTGCTTGCTTACAGCAACGTGCTATATGTTCTGAATGCCCGAATTGGGAATCTGTGTCAAAACTTTGTTAGGAATTATGTGATCCTTACTAGCTGGAAGTAAGGGAGATGGGGCATGAAGTTATTTCTAGGAGTTGGACACATACCAAGTTTAGCTCAGTTCTGGCCATCTTTGAAATACCTATACAAACTTGTTCCTACATAGTAACTTGCATCTTTGAATGAGAATCTGCTTGCTTACAGCAACGTGCTATATGTTCTGAATGCCCGAATTGGGAATCTGTGTCAAAACTTTGTTAGGAATTATGTGATCCTTACTAGCTGGAAGTAAGGGAGATGGGGCATGAAGTTATTTCTGGGAATTGGACACATACCAAGTTTAGCTCAGTTCTGGGCATCTTTGAAATACCTATACAAACTTGTTCCTACATAGTAACTTGCAACTTTGAATGAAAATGTGCTTGGTTACAGCAACGTGCTATATGTTCTGAATGCCCGAATAGGGAATCTGTGTCAAAACTTTGTTAGGAATTATGTGATCCTTACTAGCTGGAAGTAAGGGAGATGGAGCATGAAGTTATTTCTAGGAGTTGGACACATACCAAGTTTAGCTCAGTTCTGGGCATCTTTGAAATAACTATACAAACTTGTTCCTACATAGTAACTTGCAACTTTGAATGAGAATGTGCTTGCTTACAGCAACGTGCTATATGTTCTGAATGCCCGAATATGGAATCTGTGTCAAAACTTTGTTAGGAATTATGTGATCCTTACTAGCTGGAAGTAAGGGAGATGGGGCATGAAGTTATTTCTAGGAGTTGGACACATACCAAGTTTAGCTCAGTTCTGGGCATCTTTGAAATACCTATACAAACTTGTTCCTACCTAGTAACTTGCATCTTTGAATGAGAATCTGCTTGCTTACAGCAACGTGGTATATGTTCTGAATGCCCGAATTGGGAATCTGTGTCAAAACTTTGTTAGGAATTATGTGATCCTTACTAGCTGGAAGTAAGGGAGATGGGGCATGAAGTTATTTCTAGGAGTTGGACACATACCAAGTTTAGCTCAGTTCTGGGCATCTTTGAAATACCTATACAAACTTGTTCCTACATAGAAACTTGCATCTTTGAATGAGAATCTGCTTGCTTACAGCAACGGGCTATATGTTCTGAATGCCCGAATTGGGAATCTGTGTCAAAACTTTGTTAGGAATTATGTGATCCTTACTAGCTGGAAGTAAGGGAGATGGGGCATGAAGTTATTTCTAGGAGTTGGACACATACCAAGTTTAGCTCAGTTCTGGGCATCTTTGAAATACCTATACAAACTTGTTCCTACATAGTAACTTGCAACTTTGAATGAAAATGTGCTTGGTTACAGCAACGTGCTATATGTTCTGAATGCCCGAATTGGGAATCTGTGTCAAAACTTTGTTAGGAATTATGTCATTCTTACTAGCTGGAAGTAAGGGAGATGGGGCATGAAGTTATTTCTAGGAGTTGGACACATACCAAGTTTAGCTCAGTTCTGGGCATCTTTGAAATACCTATACAAACTTGTTCCTACATAGTAACTTGCATCTTTGAATGAGAATGTGCTTGCTTACAGCAACGTGCTATATGTTCTGAATGCCCGAATTGGGAATCTGTGTCAAAACTTTGTTAGGAATTATGTGATCCTTACTAGCTGGAAGTAAGGGAGATGGGGCATGAAGTTATTTCTAGGAGTTGGACACATACCAAGTTTAGCTCAGTTCTGGGCATCTTTGAAATACCTATACAAACTTGTTCCTACATAGTAACTTGCATCTTTGAATGAGAATGTGCTTGCTTACAGCAACGTGCTATATGTTCTGAATGCCCGAATTGGGAATCTGTGTCAAAACTTTGTTAGGAATTATGTGATCCTTACTAGCTGGAAGTAAGGGTGATGGGGCATGAAGTTATTTCTTGGAGTTGGAGACATACCAAGTTTAGCTCAGTTCTGGGCATCTTTGAAATACCTATACAAACTTGTTCCTACCTAGTAACTTGCATCTTTGAATGAGAATCTGCTTGCTTACAGCAACGTGGTATATGTTCTGAATGCCCGAATTGGGAATCTGTGTCAAAACTTTGTTAGGAATTATGTGATCCTTACTAGCTGGAAGTAAGGGAGATGGGGCATGAAGTTATTTCTAGGAGTTGGACACATACCAAGTTTAGCTCAGTTCTGGGCATCTTTGAAATACCTATACAAACTTGTTCCTACATAGTAACTTGCATCTTTGAATGAGAATGTGCTTGCTTACAGCAACGTGCTATATGTTCTGAATGCCCGAATTGGGAATCTGTGTCAAAACTTTGTTAGGAATTATGTGATCCTTACTAGCTGGAAGTAAGGGTGATGGGGCATGAAGTTATTTCTTGGAGTTGGAGACATACCAAGTTTAGCTCAGTTCTGGGCATCTTTGAAATACCTATACAAACTTGTTCCTACCTAGTAACTTGCATCTTTGAATGAGAATCTGCTTGCTTACAGCAACGTGGTATATGTTCTGAATGCCCGAATTGGGAATCTGTGTCAAAACTTTGTTAGGAATTATGTGATCCTTACTAGCTGGAAGTAAGGGAGATGGGGCATGAAGTTATTTCTAGGAGTTGGACACATACCAAGTTTAGCTCAGTTCTGGGCATCTTTGAAATACCTATACAAACTTGTTCCTACCTAGTAACTTGCATCTTGGAATGAGAATGTGCTTGCTTGCAGCAATGTGCTATATGTTCTGAATGCCCGAATAGGGAATCTGTGTCAAAACTTTGTTAGGAATTATGTGATCCTTACTAGCTGGAAGTAAGGGAGATGGAGCATGAAGTTATTTCTAGGAGTTGGACACATACCAAGTTTAGCTCAGTTCTGGGCATCTTTGAAATACCTATACAAACTTGTTCCTACCTAGTAACTTGCATCTTTGAATGAGAATCTGCTTGCTTACAGCAACGTGGTATATGTTCTGAATGCCCGAATTGGGAATCTGTGTCAAAACTTTGTTAGGAATTATGTGATCCTTACTAGCTGGAAGTAAGGGAGATGGGGCATGAAGTTATTTCTAGGAGTTGGACACATACCAAGTTTAGCTCAGTTCTGGGCATCTTTGAAATACCTATACAAACTTGTTCCTACCTAGTAACTTGCATCTTGGAATGAGAATGTGCTTGCTTGCAGCAACGTGCTATATGTTCTGAATGCCCGAATAGGGAATCTGTGTCAAAACTTTGTTAGGAATTATGTGATCCTTACTAGCTGGAAGTAAGGGAGATGGAGCATGAAGTTATTTCTAGGAGTTGGACACATACCAAGTTTAGCTCAGTTCTGGGCATCTTTGAAATACCTATACAAACTTGTTCCTACATAGTAACTTGCAACTTTGAATGAAAATGTGCTTGGTTACAGCAACGTGCTATATGTTCTGAATGCCCGAATTGGGAATCTGTGTCAAAACTTTGTTAGGAATTATGTGATCCTTACTAGCTGGAAGTAAGGGTGATGGGGCATGAAGTTATTTCTAGGAGTTGGACACATACCAAGTTTAGCTCAGTTCTGGGCATCTTTGAAATACCTATACAAACTTGTTCCTACCTAGTAACTTGCATTTTTGAATGAGAATGTGCTTGCTTACAGCAACGTGCTATATGTTCTGAATGCCCGAATTGGGAATCTGTGTCAAAACTTTGTTAGGAATTATGTGATCCTTACTAGCTGGAAGTAAGGGTGATGGGGCATGAAGTTATTTCTTGGAGTTGGAGACATACCAAGTTTAGCTCAGTTCTGGGCATCTTTGAAATACCTATACAAACTTGTTCCTACATAGTAACTTGCAACTTTGAATGAGAATGTGCTTGCTTGCAGCAACGTGCTATATGTTCTGAATGCCCGAATAGGGAATCTGTGTCAAAACTTTGTTAGGAATTATGTGATCCTTACTAGCTGGAAGTAAGGGAGATGGAGCATGAAGTTATTTCTAGGAGTTGGACACATACCAAGTTTAGCTCAGTTCTGGGCATCTTTGAAATACCTATACAAACTTGTTCCTTCATAGTAACTTGCAACTTTGAATGAGAATGTGCTTGCTTGCAGCAACGTGCTATATGTTCTGAATGCCCGAATAGGGAATCTGTGTCAAAACTTTGTTAGGAATTATGTGATCCTTACTAGATGGAAGTAAGGGAGATGGAGCATGAAGTTATTTCTAGGAGTTGGAGACATACCAAGTTTAGCTCAGTTCTGGGCATCTTTGAAATACCTATACAAACTTGTTCCTTCATAGTAAGTTGCAACTTAAATGAGAATGTGCTTGCTTGCAGCAACGTGCTATATGTTCTGAATGCCCGAATAGGGAATCTGTGTCAAAACTTTGTTAGGAATTATGTGATCCTTACTAGCTGGAAGTAAGGGAGATGGGGCATGAAGTTATTTCTAGGAGTTGGACACATACCAAGTTTAGCTCAGTTCTGGGCATCTTTGAAATACCTATACAAACTTGTTCCTACATAGTAAATTGCAACTTTGAATGAGAATGTGCTTGCTTACAGCAACGTGCTATATGTTCTGAATGCCCGAATTGGGAATCTGTGTCAAAACTTTGTTAGGAATTATGTGATCCTTACTAGCTGGAAGTAAGGGAGATGGGGCATGAAGTTATTTCTAGGAGTTGGACACATACCAAGTTTAGCTCAGTTCTGGGCATCTTTGAAATACCTATACAAACTTGTTCCTACATAGTAACTTGCAACTTTGAATGAGAATGTGCTTGCTTACAGCAACGTGCTATATGTTCTGAATGCCCGAATTGGGAATCTGTGTCAAAACTTTGTTAGGAATTATGTGATCCTTACTAGCTGGAAGTAAGGGAGATGGGGCATGAAGTTATTTCTAGGAGTTGGACACATACCAAGTTTAGCTCAGTTCTGGGCATCTTTGAAATACCTATACAAACTTGTTCCTACATAGTAACTTGCAACTTTGAATGAGAATGTGCTTGCTTACAGCAACGTGCTATATGTTCTGAATGCCCGAATTGGGAATCTGTGTCAAAACTTTGTTAGGAATTATGTGATCCTTACTAGCTTGAAGTAAGGGAGATGGGGCATGAAGTTATTTCTAGGAGTTGGACACATACCAAGTTTAGCTCAGTTCTGGGCATCTTTGAAATACCTATACAAAGTTGTTCCTACATAGTAACTTGCAACTTTGAATGAGAATGTGCTTGCTTGCAGCAACGTGCTATATGTTCTGAATGCTCGAATAGGGAATCTGTGTCAAAACTTTGTTAGGAATTATGTGATCCTTACTAGCTGGAAGTAAGGGAGATGGGGCATGAAGTTATTTCTAGGAGTTGGACACATACCAAGTTTAGCTCAGTTCTGGGCATCTTTGAAATACCTATACAAACTTGTTCCTTCATAGTAACTTGCAACTTTGAATGAAAATGTGCTTGCTTACAGCAACGTGCTATATGTTCTGAATGCCCGAATTGGGAATCTGTGTCAAAACTTTGTTAGGAATTATGTGATCCTTACTAGCTGGAAGTAAGGGAGATGGGGCATGAAGTTATTTCTAGGAGTTGGACACATACCAAGTTTAGCTCAGTTCTGGGCATCTTTGAAATACCTATACAAACTTGTTCCTACCTAGTAACTTGCATCTTTGAATGAGAATGTGCTTGCTTACAGCAACGTGCTATATGTTCTGAATGCCCGAATTGGGAATCTGTGTCAAAACTTTGTTAGGAATTATGTGATCCTTACTAGCTGGAAGTAAGGGAGATGGGGCATGAAGTTATTTCTAGGAGTTGGACACAATCCAAATTTAGCTCAGTTCTGGGCATCTTTGAAATACCTATACAAACTTGTTCCTACATAGTAACTTGCATCTTTGAATGAGAATCTGCTTGCTTACAGCAACGTGCTATATGTTCTGAATGCCCGAATTGGGAATCTGTGTCAAAACTTTGTTAGGAATTATGTGATCCTTACTAGCTGGAAGTAAGGGAGATGGGGCATGAAGTTATTTCTAGGAGTTGGACACATACCAAGTTTAGCTCAGTTCTGGGCATCTTTGAAATACCTATACAAACTTGTTCCTACCTAGTAACTTGCAACTTTGAATGAAAATGTGCTTGCTTACAGCAACGTGCTATATGTTCTGAATGCCCGAATTGGGAATCTGTGTCAAAACTTTGTTAGGAATTATGTGATCCTTACTAGCTGGAAGTAAGGGAGATGGGGCATGAAGTTATTTCTAGGAGTTGGACACATACCAAGTTTAGCTCAGTTCTGGGCATCTTTGAAATACCTATACAAACTTGTTCCTACATAGTAACTTGCAACTTTGAATGAGAATCTGCTTGCTTACAGCAACGTGCTATATGTTCTGAATGCCCGAATTGGGAATCTGTGTCAAAACTTTGTTAGGAATTATGTGATCCTTACTAGCTGGAAGTAAGGCAGATGGGGCATGAAGTTATTTCTAGGAGTTGGACACATACCAAGTTTAGCTCAGTTCTGGGCATCTTTGAAATACCTATACAAAGTTGTTCCTACATAGTAACTTGCAACTTTGAATGAGAATGTGCTTGCTTACAGCAACGTGCTATATGTTCTGAATGCCCGAATTGGGAATCTGTGTCAAAACTTTGTTAGGAATTATGTGATCCTTACTAGCTGGAAGTAAGGGAGATGGGGCATGAAGTTATTTCTAGGAGTTGGACACATACCAAGTTTAGCTCAGTTCTGGGCATCTTTGAAATACCTATACAAAGTTGTTCCTACATAGTAACTTGCAACTTTGAATGAGAATGTGCTTGCTTGCAGCAACGTGCTATATGTTCTGAATGCCCGAATAGGGAATCTGTGTCAAAACTTTGTTAGGAATTATGTGATCCTTACTAGCTGGAAGTAAGGGAGATGGAGCATGAAGTTATTTCTAGGAGTTGGACACATACCAAGTTTAGCTCAGTTCTGGGCATCTTTGAAATACCTATACAAACTTGTTCCTTCATAGTAACTTGCAACTTTGAATGAAAATGTGCTTGCTTACAGCAACGTGCTATATGTTCTGAATGCCCGAATTGGGAATCTGTGTCAAAACTTTGTTAGGAATTATGTGATCCTTACTAGCTGGAAGTAAGGGAGATGGGGCATGAAGTTATTTCTAGGAGTTGGACACATACCAAGTTTAGCTCAGTTCTGGGCATCTTTGAAATACCTATACAAACTTGTTCCTACCTAGTAACTTGCATCTTTGAATGAGAATGTGCTTGCTTACAGCAACGTGCTATATGTTCTGAATGCCCGAATTGGGAATCTGTGTCAAAACTTTGTTAGGAATTATGTGATCCTTACTAGCTGGAAGTAAGGGAGATGGGGCATGAAGTTATTTCTAGGAGTTGGACACATACCAAGTTTAGCTCAGTTCTGGGCATCTTTGAAATACCTACACAAACTTGTTCCTACCTAGTAACTTGCATCTTTGAATGAGAATCTGCTTGCTTACAGCAACGTGCTATATGTTCTGAATGCCCGAATTGGGAATCTGTGTCAAAACTTTGTTAGGAATTATGTGATCCTTACTAGCTGGAAGTAAGGGAGATGGGGCATGAAGTTATTTCTAGGAGTTGGACACATACCAAGTTTAGCTCAGTTCTGGGCATCTTTGAAATACCTATACAAACTTGTTCCTACCTAGTAACTTGCAACTTTTAATGAAAATGTGCTTGCTTACAGCAACGTGCTATATGTTCTGAATGCCCGAATTGGGAATCTGTGTCAAAACTTTGTTAGGAATTATGTGATCCTTACTAGCTGGAAGTAAGGGAGATGGGGCATGAAGTTATTTCTAGGAGTTGGACACATACCAAGTTTAGCTCAGTTCTGGGCATCTTTGAAATACCTATACAAACTTGTTCCTACCTAGTAACTTGCATCTTTGAATGAGAATCTGCTTGCTTACAGCAACGTGGTATATGTTCTGAATGCCCGAATTGGGAATCTGTGTCAAAACTTTGTTAGGAATTATGTGATCCTTACTAGCTGGAAGTAAGGGAGATGGGGCATGAAGTTATTTCTAGGAGTTGGACACATACCAAGTTTAGCTCAGTTCTGGGCATCTTTGAAATACCTATACAAACTTGTTCCTACATAGTAACTTGCAACTTTGAATGAGAATGTGCTTGCTTACAGCAACGTGCTATATGTTCTGAATGCCCGAATAGGGAATCTGTGTCAAATCTTTGTTAGGAATTATGTGATCCTTACTAGCTGGAAGTAAGGGAGATGGGGCATGAAGTTATTTCTAGGAGTTGGACACATACCAAGTTTAGCTCAGTTCTGGGCATCTTTGAAATACCTATACAAACTTGTTCCTACATAGTAACTTGCAACTTTGAATGAAAATGTGCTTGCTTACAGCAACGTGCTATATGTTCTGAATGCCCGAATTGGGAATCTGTGTCAAAAATTTGTTAGGAATTATGTGATCCTTACTAGCTGGAAGTAAGGGAGATGGGGCATGAAGTTATTTCTTGGAGTTGGAGACATACCACGTTTAGCTCAGTTCTGGGCATCTTTGAAATACCTATACAAACTTGTTCCTACATAGTAACTTGCAACTTTGAATGAGAATGTGCTTGCTTGCAGCAACGTGCTATATGTTCTGAATGCCCGAATAGGGAATCTGTGTCAAAACTTTGTTAGGAATTATGTGATCCTTACTAGCTGGAAGTAAGGGAGATGGGGCATGAAGTTATTTCTGGGAATTGGACACATACCAAGTTTAGCTCAGTTCTGGGCATCTTTGAAATACCTATACAAACTTGTTCCTACATAGTAACTTGCAACTTTGAATGAAAATGTGCTTGGTTACAGCAACGTGCTATATGTTCTGAATGCCCGAATAGGGAATCTGTGTCAAAACTTTGTTAGGAATTATGTGATCCTTACTAGCTGGAAGTAAGGGAGATGGAGCATGAAGTTATTTCTAGGAGTTGGACACATACCAAGTTTAGCTCAGTTCTGGGCATCTTTGAAATAACTATACAAACTTGTTCCTACATAGTAACTTGCAACTTTGAATGAGAATGTGCTTGCTTACAGCAACGTGCTATATGTTCTGAATGCCCGAATATGGAATCTGTGTCAAAACTTTGTTAGGAATTATGTGATCCTTACTAGCTGGAAGTAAGGGAGATGGGGCATGAAGTTATTTCTAGGAGTTGGACACATACCAAGTTTAGCTCAGTTCTGGGCATCTTTGAAATACCTATACAAACTTGTTCCTACCTAGTAACTTGCATCTTTGAATGAGAATCTGCTTGCTTACAGCAACGTGGTATATGTTCTGAATGCCCGAATTGGGAATCTGTGTCAAAACTTTGTTAGGAATTATGTGATCCTTACTAGCTGGAAGTAAGGGAGATGGGGCATGAAGTTATTTCTAGGAGTTGGACACATACCAAGTTTAGCTCAGTTCTGGGCATCTTTGAAATACCTATACAAACTTGTTCCTACATAGTAACTTGCATCTTTGAATGAGAATGTGCTTGCTTACAGCAACGTGCTATATGTTCTGAATGCCCGAATTGGGAATCTGTGTCAAAACTTTGTTAGGAATTATGTGATCCTTACTAGCTGGAAGTAAGGGTGATGGGGCATGAAGTTATTTCTTGGAGTTGGAGACATACCAAGTTTAGCTCAGTTCTGGGCATCTTTGAAATACCTATACAAACTTGTTCCTACCTAGTAACTTGCATCTTTGAATGAGAATCTGCTTGCTTACAGCAACGTGGTATATGTTCTGAATGCCCGAATTGGGAATCTGTGTCAAAACTTTGTTAGGAATTATGTGATCCTTACTAGCTGGAAGTAAGGGAGATGGGGCATGAAGTTATTTCTAGGAGTTGGACACATACCAAGTTTAGCTCAGTTCTGGGCATCTTTGAAATACCTATACAAACTTGTTCCTACATAGTAACTTGCAACTTTGAATGAAAATGTGCTTGCTTACAGCAACGTGCTATATGTTCTGAATGCCCGAATTGGGAATCTGTGTCAAAACTTTGTTAGGAATTATGTGATCCTTACTAGCTGGAAGTAAGGGTGATGGGGCATGAAGTTATTTCTTGGAGTTGGAGACATACCAAGTTTAGCTCAGTTCTGGGCATCTTTGAAATACCTATACAAACTTGTTCCTACATAGTAACTTGCAACTTTGAATGAGAATGTGCTTGCTTACAGCAACGTGCTATATGTTCTGAATGCCCGAATTGGGAATCTGTGTCAAAACTTTGTTAGGAATTATGTGATCCTTACTAGCTGGAAGTAAGGGAGATGGGGCATGAAGTTATTTCTAGGAGTTGGACACATACCAAGTTTAGCTCAGTTCTGGGCATCTTTGAAATACCTATACAAACTTGTTCCTACATAGTAACTTGCAACTTTGAATGAGAATGTGCTTGCTTACAGCAACGTGCTATATGTTCTGAATGCCCGAATATGGAATCTGTGTCAAAACTTTGTTAGGAATTATGTGATCCTTACTAGCTGGAAGTAAGGGAGATGGGGCATGAAGTTATTTCTAGGAGTTGGACACATACCAAGTTTAGCTCAGTTCTGGGCATCTTTGAAATACCTATACAAACTTGTTCCTACCTAGTAACTTGCATCTTGGAATGAGAATGTGCTTGCTTGCAGCAACGTGCTATATGTTCTGAATGCCCGAATAGGGAATCTGTGTCAAAACTTTGTTAGGAATTATGTGATCCTTACTAGCTGGAAGTAAGGGAGATGGAGCATGAAGTTATTTCTAGGAGTTGGACACATACCAAGTTTAGCTCAGTTCTGGGCATCTTTGAAATACCTATACAAACTTGTTCCTACATAGTAACTTGCAACTTTGAATGAAAATGTGCTTGGTTACAGCAACGTGCTATATGTTCTGAATGCCCGAATTGGGAATCTGTGTCAAAACTTTGTTAGGAATTATGTGATCCTTACTAGCTGGAAGTAAGGGTGATGGGGCATGAAGTTATTTCTAGGAGTTGGACACATACCAAGTTTAGCTCAGTTCTGGGCATCTTTGAAATACCTATACAAACTTGTTCCTACCTAGTAACTTGCATTTTTGAATGAGAATGTGCTTGCTTACAGCAACGTGCTATATGTTCTGAATGCCCGAATTGGGAATCTGTGTCAAAACTTTGTTAGGAATTATGTGATCCTTACTAGCTGGAAGTAAGGGTGATGGGGCATGAAGTTATTTCTTGGAGTTGGAGACATACCAAGTTTAGCTCAGTTCTGGGCATCTTTCAAATACCTATACAAACTTGTTCCTACATAGTAACTTGCAACTTTGAATGAGAATGTGCTTGCTTGCAGCAACGTGCTATATGTTCTGAATGCCCGAATAGGGAATCTGTGTCAAAACTTTGTTAGGAATTATGTGATCCTTACTAGCTGGAAGTAAGGGAGATGGAGCATGAAGTTATTTCTAGGAGTTGGACACATACCAAGTTTAGCTCAGTTCTGGGCATCTTTGAAATACCTATACAAACTTGTTCCTTCATAGTAACTTGCAACTTTGAATGAGAATGTGCTTGCTTGCAGCAACGTGCTATATGTTCTGAATGCCCGAATAGGGAATCTGTGTCAAAACTTTGTTAGGAATTATGTGATCCTTACTAGATGGAAGTAAGGGAGATGGAGCATGAAGTTATTTCTAGGAGTTGGAGACATACCAAGTTTAGCTCAGTTCTGGGCATCTTTGAAATACCTATACAAACTTGTTCCTTCATAGTAACTTGCAACTTAAATGAGAATGTGCTTGCTTGCAGCAACGTGCTATATGTTCTGAATGCCCGAATAGGGAATCTGTGTCAAAACTTTGTTAGGAATTATGTGATCCTTACTAGCTGGAAGTAAGGGAGATGGGGCATGAAGTTATTTCTAGGAGTTGGACACATACCAAGTTTAGCTCAGTTCTGGGCATCTTTGAAATACCTATACAAACTTGTTCCTACATAGTAAATTGCAACTTTGAATGAGAATGTGCTTGCTTACAGCAACGTGCTATATGTTCTGAATGCCCGAATTGGGAATCTGTGTCAAAACTTTGTTAGGAATTATGTGATCCTTACTAGCTGGAAGTAAGGGAGATGGGGCATGAAGTTATTTCTAGGAGTTGGACACATACCAAGTTTAGCTCAGTTCTGGGCATCTTTGAAATACCTATACAAACTTGTTCCTACATAGTAACTTGCAACTTTGAATGAGAATGTGCTTGCTTACAGCAACGTGCTATATGTTCTGAATGCCCGAATTGGGAATCTGTGTCAAAACTTTGTTAGGAATTATGTGATCCTTACTAGCTGGAAGTAAGGGAGATGGGGCATGAAGTTATTTCTAGGAGTTGGACACATACCAAGTTTAGCTCAGTTCTGGGCATCTTTGAAATACCTATACAAACTTGTTCCTACATAGTAACTTGCAACTTTGAATGAGAATGTGCTTGCTTACAGCAACGTGCTATATGTTCTGAATGCCCGAATTGGGAATCTGTGTCAAAACTTTGTTAGGAATTATGTGATCCTTACTAGCTTGAAGTAAGGGAGATGGGGCATGAAGTTATTTCTAGGAGTTGGACACATACCAAGTTTAGCTCAGTTCTGGGCATCTTTGAAATACCTATACAAAGTTGTTCCTACATAGTAACTTGCAACTTTGAATGAGAATGTGCTTGCTTGCAGCAACGTGCTATATGTTCTGAATGCTCGAATAGGGAATCTGTGTCAAAACTTTGTTAGGAATTATGTGATCCTTACTAGCTGGAAGTAAGGGAGATGGGGCATGAAGTTATTTCTAGGAGTTGGACACAGACCAAGTTTAGCTCAGTTCTGGGCATCTTTGAAATACCTATACAAACTTGTTCCTTCATAGTAACTTGCAACTTTGAATGAAAATGTGCTTGCTTACAGCAACGTGCTATATGTTCTGAATGCCCGAATTGGGAATCTGTGTCAAAACTTTGTTAGGAATTATGTGATCCTTACTAGCTGGAAGTAAGGGAGATGGGGCATGAAGTTATTTCTAGGAGTTGGACACATACCAAGTTTAGCTCAGTTCTGGGCATCTTTGAAATACCTATACAAACTTGTTCCTACCTAGTAACTTGCATCTTTGAATGAGAATGTGCTTGCTTACAGCAACGTGCTATATGTTCTGAATGCCCGAATTGGGAATCTGTGTCAAAACTTTGTTAGGAATTATGTGATCCTTACTAGCTGGAAGTAAGGGAGATGGGGCATGAAGTTATTTCTAGGAGTTGGACACAATCCAAATTTAGCTCAGTTCTGGGCATCTTTGAAATACCTATACAAACTTGTTCCTACATAGTAACTTGCATCTTTGAATGAGAATCTGCTTGCTTACAGCAACGTGCTATATGTTCTGAATGCCCGAATTGGGAATCTGTGTCAAAACTTTGTTAGGAATTATGTGATCCTTACTAGCTGGAAGTAAGGGAGATGGGGCATGAAGTTATTTCTAGGAGTTGGACACATACCAAGTTTAGCTCAGTTCTGGGCATCTTTGAAATACCTATACAAACTTGTTCCTACCTAGTAACTTGCAACTTTGAATGAAAATGTGCTTGCTTACAGCAACGTGCTATATGTTCTGAATGCCCGAATTGGGAATCTGTGTCAAAACTTTGTTAGGAATTATGTGATCCTTACTAGCTGGAAGTAAGGGAGATGGGGCATGAAGTTATTTCTAGGAGTTGGACACATACCAAGTTTAGCTCAGTTCTGGGCATCTTTGAAATACCTATACAAACTTGTTCCTACATAGTAACTTGCAACTTTGAATGAGAATCTGCTTGCTTACAGCAACGTGCTATATGTTCTGAATGCCCGAATTGGCAATCTGTGTCAAAACTTTGTTAGGAATTATGTGATCCTTACTAGCTGGAAGTAAGGCAGATGGGGCATGAAGTTATTTCTAGGAGTTGGACACATACCAAGTTTAGCTCAGTTCTGGGCATCTTTGAAATACCTATACAAAGTTGTTCCTACATAGTAACTTGCAACTTTGAATGAGAATGTGCTTGCTTACAGCAACGTGCTATATGTTCTGAATGCCCGAATTGGGAATCTGTGTCAAAACTTTGTTAGGAATTATGTGATCCTTACTAGCTGGAAGTAAGGGAGATGGGGCATGAAGTTATTTCTAGGAGTTGGACACATACCAAGTTTAGCTCAGTTCTGGGCATCTTTGAAATACCTATACAAAGTTGTTCCTACATAGTAACTTGCAACTTTGAATGAGAATGTGCTTGCTTGCAGCAACGTGCTATATGTTCTGAATGCCCGAATAGGGAATCTGTGTCAAAACTTTGTTAGGAATTATGTGATCCTTACTAGCTGGAAGTAAGGGAGATGGAGCATGAAGTTATTTCTAGGAGTTGGACACATACCAAGTTTAGCTCAGTTCTGGGCATCTTTGAAATACCTATACAAACTTGTTCCTTCATAGTAACTTGCATCTTTGAATGAAAATGTGCTTGCTTACAGCAACGTGCTATATGTTCTGAATGCCCGAATTGGGAATCTGTGTCAAAACTTTGTTAGGAATTATGTGATCCTTACTAGCTGGAAGTAAGGGAGATGGGGCATGAAGTTATTTCTAGGAGTTGGACACATACCAAGTTTAGCTCAGTTCTGGGCATCTTTGAAATACCTATACAAACTTGTTCCTACCTAGTAACTTGCATCTTTGAATGAGAATGTGCTTGCTTACAGCAACGTGCTATATGTTCTGAATGCCCGAATTGGGAATCTGTGTCAAAACTTTGTTAGGAATTATGTGATCCTTACTAGCTGGAAGTAAGGGAGATGGGGCATGAAGTTATTTCTAGGAGTTGGACACATACCAAGTTTAGCTCAGTTCTGGGCATCTTTGAAATACCTATACAAACTTGTTCCTACCTAGTAACTTGCATCTTTGAATGAGAATCTGCTTGCTTACAGCAACGTGCTATATGTTCTGAATGCCCGAATTGGGAATCTGTGTCAAAACTTTGTTAGGAATTATGTGATCCTTACTAGCTGGAAGTAAGGGAGATGGGGCATGAAGTTATTTCTAGGAGTTGGACACATACCAAGTTTAGCTCAGTTCTGGGCATCTTTGAAATACCTATACAAACTTGTTCCTACCTAGTAACTTGCATCTTTGAATGAAAATGTGCTTGCTTACAGCAACGTGCTATATGTTCTGAATGCCCGAATTGGGAATCTGTGTCAAAACTTTGTTAGGAATTATGTGATCCTTACTAGCTGGAAGTAAGGGAGATGGGGCATGAAGTTATTTCTAGGAGTTGGACACATACCAAGTTTAGCTCAGTTCTGGGCATCTTTGAAATACCTATACAAACTTGTTCCTACCTAGTAACTTGCATCTTTGAATGAGAATCTGCTTGCTTACAGCAACGTGGTATATGTTCTGAATGCCCGAATTGGGAATCTGTGTCAAAACTTTGTTAGGAATTATGTGATCCTTAATAGCTGGAAGTAAGGGAGATGGGGCATGAAGTTATTTCTAGGAGTTGGACACATACCAAGTTTAGCTCAGTTCTGGGCATCTTTGAAATACCTATACAAACTTGTTCCTACATAGTAACTTGCAACTTTGAATGAGAATGTGCTTGCTTACAGCAACGTGCTATATGTTCTGAATGCCCGAATAGGGAATCTGTGTCAAAACTTTGTTAGGAATTATGTGATCCTTACTAGCTGGAAGTAAGGGAGATGGGGCATGAAGTTATTTCTAGGAGTTGGACACATACCAAGTTTAGCTCAGTTCTGGGCATCTTTGAAATACCTATACAAACTTGTTCCTACATAGTAACTTGCAACTTTGAATGAAAATGTGCTTGCTTACAGCAACGTGCTATATGTTCTGAATGCCCGAATTGGGAATCTGTGTCAAAACTTTGTTAGGAATTATGTGATCCTTACTAGCTGGAAGTAAGGGAGATGGGGCATGAAGTTATTTCTTGGAGTTGGAGACATACCACGTTTAGCTCAGTTATGGGCATCTTTGAAATACCTATACAAACTTGTTCCTACATAGTAACTTGCAACTTTGAATGAGAATGTGCTTGCTTGCAGCAACGTGCTATATGTTCTGAATGCCCGAATAGGGAATCTGTGTCAAAACTTTGTTAGGAATTATGTGATCCTTACTAGCTGGAAGTAAGGGAGATGGAGCATGAAGTTATTTCTAGGAGTTGGACACATACCAAGTTTAGCTCAGTTCTGGGCATCTTTGAAATAACTATACAAACTTGTTCCTACATAGTAACTTGCAACTTTGAATGAGAATGTGCTTGCTTACAGCAACGTGCTATATGTTCTGAATGCCCGAATATGGAATCTGTGTCAAAACTTTGTTAGGAATTATGTGATCCTTACTAGCTGGAAGTAAGGGAGATGGGGCATGAAGTTATTTCTAGGAGTTGGACACATACCAAGTTTAGCTCAGTTCTGGGCATCTTTGAAATACCTATACAAACTTGTTCCTACCTAGTAACTTGCATCTTTGAATGAGAATCTGCTTGCTTACAGCAACGTGGTATATGTTCTGAATGCCCGAATTGGGAATCTGTGTCAAAACTTTGTTAGGAATTATGTGATCCTTACTAGCTGGAAGTAAGGGAGATGGGGCATGAAGTTATTTCTAGGAGTTGGACACATACCAAGTTTAGCTCAGTTCTGGGCATCTTTGAAATACCTATACAAACTTGTTCCTACATAGAAACTTGCATCTTTGAATGAGAATCTGCTTGCTTACAGCAACGTGCTATATGTTCTGAATGCCCGAATTGGGAATCTGTGTCAAAACTTTGTTAGGAATTATGTGATCCTTACTAGCTGGAAGTAAGGGAGATGGGGCATGAAGTTATTTCTAGGAGTTGGACACATACCAAGTTTAGCTCAGTTCTGGGCATCTTTGAAATACCTATACAAACTTGTTCCTACATAGTAACTTGCAACTTTGAATGAAAATGTGCTTGGTTACAGCAACGTGCTATATGTTCTGAATGCCCGAATTGGGAATCTGTGTCAAAACTTTGTTAGGAATTATGTCATCCTTACTAGCTGGAAGTAAGGGAGATGGGGCATGAAGTTATTTCTAGGAGTTGGACACATACCAAGTTTAGCTCAGTTCTGGGCATCTTTGAAATACCTATACAAACTTGTTCCTACATAGTAACTTGCAACTTTGAATGAGAATGTGCTTGCTTACAGCAACGTGCTATATGTTCTGAATGCCCGAATTGGGAATCTGTGTCAAAACTTTGTTAGGAATTATGTGATCCTTACTAGCTGGAAGTAAGGGAGATGGAGCATGAAGTTATTTCTTGGAGTTGGAGACATACCAAGTTTAGCTCAGTTCTGGGCATCTTTGAAATACCTATACAAACTTGTTCCTACATAGTAACTTGCAACTTTGAATGAGAATGTGCTTGCTTACAGCAACGTGCTATATGTTCTGAATGCCCGAATATGGAATCTGTGTCAAAACTTTGTTAGGAATTATGTGATCCTTACTAGCTGGAAGTACGGGAGATGGGGCATGAAGTTATTTCTAGGAGTTGGACACATATCAAGTTTAGCTCAGTTCTGGGCATCTTTGAAATACCTATACAAACTTGTTCCTACCTAGTAACTTGCATCTTTGAATGAGAATCTGCTTGCTTACAGCAACGTGGTATATGTTCTGAATGCCCGAATTGGGAATCTGTGTCAAAACTTTGTTAGGAATTATGTGATCCTTACTAGCTGGAAGTAAGGGAGATGGGGCATGAAGTTATTTCTAGGAGTTGGACACATACCAAGTTTAGCTCAGTTCTGGCCATCTTTGAAATACCTATACAAACTTGTTCTTACATAGTAACTTGCATCTTTGAATGAGAATCTGCTTGCTTACAGCAACGTGCTATATGTTCTGAATGCCCGAATTGGGAATCTGTGTCAAAACTTTGTTAGGAATTATGTGATCCTTACTAGCTGGAAGTAAGGGAGATGGGGCATGAAGTTATTTCTAGGAGTTGGACACATACCAAGTTTAGCTCAGTTCTGGGCATCTTTGAAATACCTATACAAACTTGTTCCTACATAGTAACTTGCAACTTTGAATGAAAATGTGCTTGGTTACAGCAACGTGCTATATGTTCTGAATGCCCGAATAGGGAATCTGTGTCAAAACTTTGTTAGGAATTATGTGATCCTTACTAGCTGGAAGTAAGGGAGATGGAGCATGAAGTTATTTCTAGGAGTTGGACACATACCAAGTTTAGCTCAGTTCTGGGCATCTTTGAAATAACTATACAAACTTGTTCCTACATAGTAACTTGCAACTTTGAATGAGAATGTGCTTGCTTACAGAAACGTGCTATATGTTCTGAATGCCCGAATATGGAATCTGTGTCAAAACTTTGTTAGGAATTATGTGATCCTTACTAGCTGGAAGTAAGGGAGATGGGGCAAGAAGATATTTCTAGGAGTTGGACACATACCAAGTTTAGCTCAGTTCTGGGCATCTTTGAAATACCTATACAAACTTGTTCCTACCTAGTAACTTGCATCTTTGAATGAGAAACTGCTTGCTTACAGCAACGTGGTATATGTTCTGAATGCCCGAATTGGGAATCTGTGTCAAAACTTTGTTAGGAATTATGTCATTCTTACTAGCTGGAAGTAAGGGAGATGGGGCATGAAGTTATTTCTAGGAGTTGGACACATACCAAGTTTAGCTCAGTTCTGGGCATCTTTGAAATACCTATACAAACTTGTTCCTACATAGTAACTTGCATCTTTGAATGAGAATGTGCTTGCTTACAGCAACGTGCTATATGTTCTGAATGCCCGAATTGGGAATCTGTGTCAAAACTTTGTTAGGAATTATGTGATCCTTACTAGCTGGAAGTAAGGGAGATGGGGCATGAAGTTATTTCTAGGAGTTGGACACATACCAAGTTTAGCTCAGTTCTGGGCATCTTTGAAATACCTATACAAACTTGTTCCTACATAGTAACTTGCAACTTTGAATGAAAATGTGCTTGCTTACAGCAACGTGCTATATGTTCTGAATGCCCGAATTGGGAATCTGTGTCAAAACTTTGTTAGGAATTATGTGATCCTTACTAGCTGGAAGTAAGGGAGATGGGGCATGAACTTATTTCTTGGAGTTGGAGACATACCACGTTTAGCTCAGTTCTGGGCATCTTTGAAATACCTATACAAACTTGTTCCTACATAGTAACTTGCAACTTTGAATGAGAATGTGCTTGCTTGCAGCAACGTGCTATATGTTCTGAATGCCCGAATAGGGAATCTGTGTCAAAACTTTGTTAGGAATTATGTGATCCTTACTAGCTGGAAGTAAGGGAGATGGAGCATGAAGTTATTTCTAGGAGTTGGACACATACCAAGTTTAGCTCAGTTCTGGGCATCTTTGAAATAACTATACAAACTTGTTCCTACATAGTAACTTGCAACTTTGAATGAGAATGTGCTTGCTTACAGCAACGTGGTATATGTTCTGAATGCCCGAATATGGAATCTGTGTCAAAACTTTGTTAGGAATTATGTGATCCTTACTAGCTGGAAGTAAGGGAGATGGGGCATGAAGTTATTTCTAGGAGTTGGACACATACCAAGTTTAGCTCAGTTCTGGGCATCTTTGAAATACCTATACAAACTTGTTCCTACCTAGTAACTTGCATCTTTGAATGAGAATCTGCTTGCTTACAGCAACGTGGTATATGTTCTGAATGCCCGAATTGGGAATCTGTGTCAAAACTTTGTTAGGAATTATGTGATCCTTACTAGCTGGAAGTAAGGGAGATGGGGCATGAAGTTATTTCTAGGAGTTGGACACATACCAAGTTTAGCTCAGTTCTGGGCATCTTTGAAATACCTATACAAACTTGTTCCTACATAGTAACTTGCAACTTTGAATGAAAATGTGCTTGCTTACAGCAACGTGCTATATGATCTGAATGCCCGAATTGGGAATCTGTGTCAAAACTTTGTTAGGAATTATGTGATCCTTACTAGCTGGAAGTAAGGGTGATGGGGCATGAAGTTATTTCTTGGAGTTGGAGACATACCAAGTTTAGCTCAGTTCTGGGCATCTTTGAAATACCTATACAAACTTGTTCCTACATAGTAACTTGCAACTTTGAATGAGAATGTGCTTGCTTGCAGCAACGTGCTATATGTTCTGAATGCCCGAATTGGGAATCTGTGTCAAAACTTTGTTAGGAATTATGTGATCCTTACTAGCTGGAAGTAAGGGAGATGGAGCATGAAGTTATTTCTAGGAGTTGGACACATACCAAGTTTAGCTCAGTTCTGGGCATCTTTGAAATACCTATACAAACTTGTTCCTACATAGTAACTTGCAACTTTGAATGAGAATGTGCTTGCTTACAGCAACGTGCTATATGTTCTGAATGCCCGAATATGGAATCTGTGTCAAAACTTTGTTAGGAATTATGTGATCCTTACTAGCTGGAAGTAAGGGAGATGGGGCATGAAGTTATTTCTAGGAGTTGGACACATATCAAGTTTAGCTCAGTTCTGGGCATCTTTGAAATACCTATACAAACTTGTTCCTACCTAGTAACTTGCATCTTTGAATGAGAATCTGCTTGCTTACAGCAACGTGGTATATGTTCTGAATGCCCGAATTGGGAATCTGTGTCAAAACTTTGTTAGGAATTATGTGATCCTTACTAGCTGGAAGTAAGGGAGATGGGGCATGAAGTTATTTCTAGGAGTTGGACACATACCAAGTTTAGCTCAGTTCTGGCCATCTTTGAAATACCTATACAAACTTGTTCCTACATAGTAACTTGCATCTTTGAATGAGAATCTGCTTGCTTACAGCAACGTGCTATATGTTCTGAATGCCCGAATTGGGAATCTGTGTCAAAACTTTGTTAGGAATTATGTGATCCTTACTAGCTGGAAGTAAGGGAGATGGGGCATGAAGTTATTTCTAGGAGTTGGACACATACCAAGTTTAGCTCAGTTCTGGGCATCTTTGAAATACCTATACAAACTTGTTCCTACATAGTAACTTGCAACTTTGAATGAAAATGTGCTTGGTTACAGCAACGTGCTATATGTTCTGAATGCCCGAATAGGGAATCTGTGTCAAAACTTTGTTAGGAATTATGTGATCCTTACTAGCTGGAAGTAAGGGAGATGGAGCATGAAGTTATTTCTAGGAGTTGGACACATACCAAGTTTAGCTCAGTTCTGGGCATCTTTGAAATAACTATACAAACTTGTTCCTACATAGTAACTTGCAACTTTGAATGAGAATGTGCTTGCTTACAGCAACGTGCTATATGTTCTGAATGCCCGAATATGGAATCTGTGTCAAAACTTTGTTAGGAATTATGTGATCCTTACTAGCTGGAAGTAAGGGAGATGGGGCATGAAGTTATTTCTAGGAGTTGGACACATACCAAGTTTAGCTCAGTTCTGGGCATCTTTGAAATACCTATACAAACTTGTTCCTACCTAGTAACTTGCATCTTTGAATGAGAATCTGCTTGCTTACAGCAACGTGGTATATGTTCTGAATGCCCGAATTGGGAATCTGTGTCAAAACTTTGTTAGGAATTATGTCATTCTTACTAGCTGGAAGTAAGGGATATGGGGCATGAAGTTATTTCTAGGAGTTGGACACATACCAAGTTTAGCTCAGTTCTGGGCATCTTTGAAATACCTATACAAACTTGTTCCTACATAGTAACTTGCATCTTTGAATGAGAATGTGCTTGCTTACAGCAACGTGCTATATGTTCTGAATGCCCGAATTGGGAATCTGTGTCAAAACTTTGTTAGGAATTATGTGATCCTTACTAGCTGGAAGTAAGGGAGATGGGGCATGAAGTTATTTCTAGGAGTTGGACACATACCAAGTTTAGCTCAGTTCTGGGCATCTTTGAAATACCTATACAAACTTGTTCCTACATAGTAACTTGCATCTTTGAATGAGAATGTGCTTGCTCTCAGCAACGTGCTATATGTTCTGAATGCCCGAATTGGGAATCTGTGTCAAAACTTTGTTAGGAATTATGTGATCCTTACTAGCTGGAAGTAAGGGTGATGGGGCATGAAGTTATTTCTTGGAGTTGGAGACATACCAAGTTTAGCTCAGTTCTGGGCATCTTTGAAATACCTATACAAACTTGTTGCTACATAGTAACTTGCAACTTTGAATGAGAATGTGCTTGCTTGCAGCAACGTGCTATATGTTCTGAATGCCCGAATAGGGAATCTGTGTCAAAACTTTGTTAGGAATTATGTGATCCTTACTAGCTGGAAGTAAGGGAGATGGAGCATGAAGTTATTTCTAGGAGTTGGACACATACCAAGTTTAGCTCAGTTCTGGGCATCTTTGAAATACCTATACAAACTTGTTCCTACCTAGTAACTTGCATCTTTGAATGAGAATCTGCTTGCTTACAGCAACGTGGTATATGTTCTGAATGCCCGAATTGGGAATCTGTGTCAAAACTTTGTTAGGAATTATGTCATTCTTACTAGCTGGAAGTAAGGGAGATGGGGCAAGAAGTTATTTCTAGGAGTTGGACACATACCAAGTTTAGCTCAGTTCTGGGCATCTTTGAAATACCTATACAAACTTGTTCCTACATAGTAACTTGCAACTTTGAATGAAATTGTGCTTGCTTACAGCAACGTGCTATATGTTCTGAATGCCCGAATTGGGAATCTGTGTCAAAACTTTGTTAGGAATTATGTGATCCTTACTAGCTGGAAGTAAGGGTGATGGGGCATGAAGTTATTTCTTGGAGTTGGAGACATACCAAGTTTAGCTCAGTTCTGGGCATCTTTGAAATACCTATACAAACTTGTTCCTACATAGTAACTTGCAACTTTGAATGAGAATGTGCTTGCTTGCAGCAACGTGCTATATGTTCTGAATGCCCGAATTGGGAATCTGTGTCAAAACTTTGTTAGGAATTATGTGATCCTTACTAGCTGGAAGTAAGGGAGATGGGGCATGAAGTTATTTCTAGGAGTTGGACACATACCAAGTTTAGCTCAGTTCTGGGCATCTTTGAAATACCTATACAAACTTGTTCCTACATAGTAACTTGCAACTTTGAATGAGAATGTGCTTGCTTACAGCAACGTGCTATATGTTCTGAATGCCCGAATATGGAATCTGTGTCAAAACTTTGTTAGGAATTATGTGATCCTTACTAGCTGGAAGTAAGGGAGATGGGGCATGAAGTTATTTCTAGGAGTTGGACACATACCAAGTTTAGCTCAGTTCTGGGCATCTTTGAAATACCTATACAAACTTGTTCCTACCTAGTAACTTGCATCTTGGAATGAGAATGTGCTTGCTTACAGCAACGTGCTATATGTTCTGAATGCCCGAATTGGGAATCTGTGTCAAAACTTTGTTAGGAATTATGTGATCCTTACTAGCTGGAAGTAAGGGAGATGGGGCATGAAGTTATTTCTAGGAGTTGGACACATACCAAGTTTAGCTCAGTTCTGGGCATCTTTGAAATACCTATACAAACTTGTTCCTACCTAGTAACTTGCATCTTTGAATGAGAATCTGCTTGCTTACAGCAACGTGGTATATGTTCTGAATGCCCGAATTGGGAATCTGTGTCAAAACTTTGTTAGGAATTATGTGATCCTTACTAGCTGGAAGTAAGGGAGATGGGGCATGAAGTTATTTCTTGGAGTTGGAGACATACCAAGTTTAGCTCAGATCTGGGCATCTTTGAAATACCTATACAAACTTGTTCCTACATAGTAACTTGCATCTTTGAATGAGAATGTGCTTGCTTGCAGCAACGTGCTTTATGTTCTGAATGCCCGAATAGGGAATCTGTGTCAAAACTTTGTTAGGAATTATGTGATCCTTACTAGCTGGAAGTAAGGGTGATGGGGCATGAAGTTATTTCTTGGAGTTGGAGACATACCAAGTTTAGCTCAGTTCTGGGCATCTTTGAAATACCTATACAAACTTGTTCCTACATAGTAACTTGCAACTTTGAATGAGAATGTGCTTGCTTGCAGCAACGTGCTATATGTTCTGAATGCCCGAATAGGGAATCTGTGTCAAAACTTTGTTAGGAATTATGTGATCCTTACAAGCTGGAAGTAAGGGAGATGGAGCATGAAGTTATTTCTAGGAGTTGGACACATACCAAGTTTAGCTCAGTTCTGGGCATCTTTGAAATACCTATACAAACTTGTTCCTACATAGTAACTTGCAACTTTGAATGAAAATGTGCTTGGTTACAGCAACGTGCTATATGTTCTGAATGCCCGAATTGGGAATCTGTGTCAAAACTTTGTTAGGAATTATGTGATCCTTACTAGCTGGAAGTAAGGGTGATGGGGCATGAAGTTATTTCTAGGAGTTGGACACATACCAAGTTTAGCTCAGTTCTGGGCATCTTTGAAATACCTATACAAACTTGTTCCTACCTAGTAACTTGCATCTTTGAATGAGAATGTGCTTGCTTACAGCAACGTGCTATATGTTCTGAATGCCCGAATTGGGAATCTGTGTCAAAACTTTGTTAGGAATTATGTGATCCTTACTAGCTGGATGTAAGGGTGATGGGGCATGAAGTTATTTCTTGGAGTTGGAGACATACCAAGTTTAGCTCAGTTCTGGGCATCTTTGAAATACCTATACAAACTTGTTCCTACATAGTAACTTGCAACTTTGAATGAGAATGTGCTTGCTGGCAGCAACGTGCTATATGTTCTGAATGCCCGAATAGGGAATCTGTGTCAAAACTTTGTTAGGAATTATGTGATCCTTACTAGCTGGAAGTAAGGGAGATGGAGCATGAAGTTATTTCTAGGAGTTGGACACATACCAAGTTTAGCTCAGTTCTGGGCATCTTTGAAATACCTATACAAACTTGTTCCTTCATAGTAACTTGCAACTTTGAATGAGAATGTGCTTGCTTGCAGCAACGTGCTATATGTTCTGAATGCCCGAATAGGGAATCTGTGTCAAAACTTTGTTAGGAATTATGTGATCCTTACTAGCTGGAAGTAAGGGAGATGGAGCATGAAGTTATTTCTAGGAGTTGGACACATACCAAGTTTAGCTCAGTTCTGGGCATCTTTGAAATACCTATACAAACTTGTTCCTTCATAGTAACTTGCAACTTTGAATGAGAATGTGCTTGCTTGCAGCAACGTGCTATATGTTCTGAATGCCCGAATAGGGAATCTGTGTCAAAACTTTGTTAGGAATTATGTGATCCTTACTAGCTGGAAGTAAGGGAGATGGGGCATGAAGTTATTTCTAGGAGTTGGACACATACCAAGTTTAGCTCAGTTCTGGGCATCTTTGAAATACCTATACAAACTTGTTCCTACATAGTAAATTGCAACTTTGAATGAGAATGTGCTTGCTTACAGCAACGTGCTATATGTTCTGAATGCCCGAATTGGGAATCTGTGTCAAAACTTTGTTAGGAATTATGTGATCCTTACTAGCTGGAAGTAAGGGAGATGGGGCATGAAGTTATTTCTAGGAGTTGGACACATACCAAGTTTAGCTCAGTTCTGGGCATCTTTGAAATACCTATACAAACTTGTTCCTACATAGTAACTTGCAACTTTGAATGAGAATGTGCTTGCTTACAGCAACGTGCTATATGTTCTGAATGCCCGAATTGGGAATCTGTGTCAAAACTTTGTTAGGAATTATGTGATCCTTACTAGCTGGAAGTAAGGGAGATGGGGCATGAAGTTATTTCTAGGAGTTGGACACATACCAAGTTTAGCTCAGTTCTGGGCATCTTTGAAATACCTATACAAACTTGTTCCTACATAGTAACTTGCAACTTTGAATGAGAATGTGCTTGCTTACAGCAACGTGCTATATGTTCTGAATGCCCGAATTGGGAATCTGTGTCAAAACTTTGTTAGGAATTATGTGATCCTTACTAGCTGGAAGTAAGGGAGATGGGGCATGAAGTTATTTCTAGGAGTTGGACACATACCAAGTTTAGCTCAGTTCTGGGCATCTTTGAAATACCTATACAAAGTTGTTCCTACATAGTAACTTGCAACTTTGAATGAGAATGTGCTTGCTTGCAGCAACGTGCTATATGTTCTGAATGCCCGAATAGGGAATCTGTGTCAAAACTTTGTTAGGAATTATGTGATCCTTACTAGCTGGAAGTAAGGGAGATGGAGCATGAAGTTATTTCTAGGAGTTGGACACATACCAAGTTTAGCTCAGTTCTGGGCATCTTTGAAATACCTATACAAACTTGTTCCTTCATAGTAACTTGCAACTTTGAATGAAAATGTGCTTGCTTACAGCAACGTGCTATATGTTCTGAATGCCTGAATTGGGAATCTGTGTCAAATCTTTGTTAGGAATTATGTGATCCTTACTAGCTGGAAGTAAGGGAGATGGGGCATGAAGTTATTTCTAGGAGTTGGACACATACCAAGTTTAGCTCAGTTCTGGGCATCTTTGAAATACCTATACAAACTTGTTCCTACCTAGTAACTTGCATCTTTGAATGAGAATGTGCTTGCTTACAGCAACGTGCTATATGTTCTGAATGCCCGAATTGGGAATCTGTGTCAAAACTTTGTTAGGAATTATGTGATCCTTACTAGCTGGAAGTAAGGGAGATGGGGCATGAAGTTATTTCTAGGAGTTGGACACATACCAAGTTTAGCTCAGTTCTGGGCATCTTTGAAATACCTATACAAACTTGTTCCTACCTAGTAACTTGCAACTTTTAATGAAAATGTGCTTGCTTACAGCAACGTGCTATATGTTCTGAATGCCCGAATTGGGAATCTGTGTCAAAACTTTGTTAGGAATTATGTGATCCTTACTAGCTGGAAGTAAGGGAGATGGGGCATGAAGTTATTTCTAGGAGTTGGACACATACCAAGTTTAGCTCAGTTCTGGGCATCTTTGAAATACCTATACAAACTTGTTCCTACCTAGTAACTTGCATCTTTGAATGAGAATCTGCTTGCTTACAGCAACGTGGTATATGTTCTGAATGCCCGAATTGGGAATCTGTGTCAAAACTTTGTTAGGAATTATGTGATCCTTAATAGCTGGAAGTAAGGGAGATGGGGCATGAAGTTATTTCTAGGAGTTGGACACATACCAAGTTTAGCTCAGTTCTGGGCATCTTTGAAATACCTATACAAACTTGTTCCTACATAGTAACTTGCAACTTTGAATGAGAATGTGCTTGCTTACAGCAACGTGCTATATGTTCTGAATGCCCGAATTGGGAATCTGTGTCAAAACTTTGTTAGGAATTATGTGATCCTTACTAGCTGGAAGTAAGGGAGATGGGGCATGAAGTTATTTCTAGGAGTTGGACACATACCAAGTTTAGCTCAGTTCTGGGCATCTTTGAAATACCTATACAAACTCGTTCCTACATAGTAACTTGCATCTTTGAATGAGAATCTGCTTGCTTACAGCAACGTGCTATATGTTCTGAATGCCCGAATTGGGAATCTGTGTCAAAACTTTGTTAGGAATTATGTGATCCTTACTAGCTGGAAGTAAGGGTGATGGGGCATGAAGTTATTTCTAGGAGTTGGACACATACCAAGTTTAGCTCAGTTCTGGGCATCTTTGAAATACCTATACAAACTTGTTCCTACATAGTAACTTGCAACTTTGAATGAGAATGTGCTTGCTTGCAGCAACGTGCTATATGTTCTGAATGCCCGAATAGGGAATCTTTGTCAAAACTTTGTTAGGAATTATGTGATCCTTACTAGCTGGAAGTAAGGGAGATGGAGCATGAAGTTATTTCTAGGAGTTGGACACATACCAAGATTAGCTCAGTTCTGGGCATCTTTGAAATAACTATACAAACTTGTTCCTACATAGTAACTTGCAACTTTGAATGAGAATGTGCTTGCTTACAGCAACGTGCTATATGTTCTGAATGCCCGAATATGGAATCTGTGTCAAAACTTTGTTAGGAATTATGTGATCCTTACTAGCTGGAAGTAAGGGAGATGGGGCATGAAGTTATTTCTAGGAGTTGGACACATACCAAGTTTAGCTCAGTTCTGGGCATCTTTGAAATACCTATACAAACTTGTTCCTACCTAGTAACTTGCATCTTTGAATGAGAATCTGCTTGCTTACAGCAACGTGGTATATGTTCTGAATGCCCGAATTGGGAATCTGTGTCAAAACTTTGTTAGGAATTATGTGATCCTTACTAGCTGGAAGTAAGGGAGATGGGGCATGAAGTTATTTCTAGGAGTTGGACACATACCAAGTTTAGCTCAGTTCTGGGCATCTTTGAAATACCTATACAAACTTGTTCCTACATAGAAACTTGCATCTTTGAATGAGAATCTGCTTGCTTACAGCAACGTGCTATATGTTCTGAATGCCCGAATTGGGAATCTGTGTCAAAACTTTGTTAGGAATTATGTGATCCTTACTAGCTGGAAGTAAGGGAGATGGGGCATGAAGTTATTTCTAGGAGTTGGACACATACCAAGTTTAGCTCAGTTCTGGGCATCTTTGAAATACCTATACAAACTTGTTCCTACATAGTAACTTGCAACTTTGAATGAAAATGTGCTTGGTTACAGCAACGTGCTATATGTTCTGAATGCCCGAATTGGGAATCTGTGTCAAAACTTTGTTAGGAATTATGTCATCCTTACTAGCTGGAAGTAAGGGAGATGGGGCATGAAGTTATTTCTAGGAGTTGGACACATACCAAGTTTAGCTCAGTTCTGGGCATCTTTGAAATACCTATACAAACTTGTTCCTACATAGTAACTTGCATCTTTGAATGAGAATGTGCTTGCTTACAGCAACGTGCTATATGTTCTGAATGCCCGAATTGGGAATCTGTGTCAAAACTTTGTTAGGAATTATGTGATCCTTACTAGCTGGAAGTAAGGGAGATGGAGCATGAAGTTATTTCTAGGAGTTGGACACATACCAAGTTTAGCTCAGTTCTGGGCATCTTTGAAATACCTATACAAACTTGTTCCTACATAGTAACTTGCATCTTTGAATGAGAATGTGCTTGCTTACAGCAACGTGCTATATGTTCTGAATGCCCGAATTGGGAATCTGTGTCAAAACTTTGTTAGGAATTATGTGATCCTTACTAGCTGGAAGTAAGGGTGATGGGGCATGAAGTTATTTCTTGGAGTTGGAGACATACCAAGTGTAGCTCAGTTCTGGGCATCTTTGAAATACCTATACAAACTTGTTCCTACATAGTAACTTGCAACTTTGAATGAGAATGTGCTTGCTTGCAGCAACGTGCTATATGTTCTGAATGCCCGAATAGGGAATCTGTGTCAAAACTTTGTTAGGAATTATGTGATCCTTACTAGCTGGAAGTAAGGGAGATGGGGCATGAAGTTATTTCTAGGAGTTGGACACATACCAAGTTTAGCTCAGTTCTGGGCATCTTTGAAATACCTATACAAACTTGTTCCTACCTAGTAACTTGCATCTTTGAATGAGAATCTGCTTGCTTACAGCAACGTGGTATATGTTCTGAATGCCCGAATTGGGAATCTGTGTCAAAACTTTGTTAGGAATTATGTGATCCTTACTAGCTGGAAGTAAGGGAGATGGGGCATGAAGTTATTTCTAGGAGTTGGACACATACCAAGTTTAGCTCAGTTCTGGGCATCTTTGAAATACCTATACAAACTTGTTCCTACATAGTAACTTGCAACTTTGAATGAAAATGTGCTTGCTTACAGCAACGTGCTATATGATCTGAATGCCCGAATTGGGAATCTGTGTCAAAACTTTGTTAGGAATTATGTGATCCTTACTAGCTGGAAGTAAGGGAGATGGAGCATGAAGTTATTTCTAGGAGTTGGAGACATACCAAGTTTAGCTCAGTTCTGGGCATCTTTGAAATACCTATACAAACTTGTTCCTACATAGTAACTTGCATCTTTGAATGAGAATGTGCTTGCTTACAGCAACGTGCTATATGTTCTGAATGCCCGAATAGGGAATCTGTGTCAAAACTTTGTTAGGAATTATGTGATCCTTACTAGCTGGAAGTAAGGGAGATGGGGCATGAAGTTATTTCTAGGAGTTGGACACATACCAAGTTTAGCTCAGTTCTGGGCATCTTTGAAATACCTATACAAACTTGTTCCTACATAGTAACTTGCAACTTTGAATGAAAATGTGCTTGCTTACAGCAACGTGCTATATGATCTGAATGCCCGAATTGGGAATCTGTGTCAAAACTTTGTTAGGAATTATGTGATCCTTACTAGCTGGAAGTAAGGGTGATGGGGCATGAAGTTATTTCTTGGAGTTGGAGACATACCAAGTTTAGCTCAGTTCTGGGCATCTTTGAAATACCTATACAAACTTGTTCCTACATAGTAACTTGCAACTTTGAATGAGAATGTGCTTGCTTGCAGCAACGTGCTATATGTTCTGAATGCCCGAATTGGGAATCTGTGTCAAAACTTTGTTAAGAATTATGTGATCCTTACTAGCTGGAAGTAAGGGAGATGGAGCATGAAGTTATTTCTAGGAGTTGGACACATACCAAGTTTAGCTCAGTTCTGGGCATCTTTGAAATACCTATACAAACTTGTTCCTACATAGTAACTTGCAACTTTGAATGAGAATGTGCTTGCTTACAGCAACGTGCTATATGTTCTGAATGCCCGAATATGGAATCTGTGTCAAAACTTTGTTAGGAATTATGTGATCCTTACTAGCTGGAAGTAAGGGAGATGGGGCATGAAGTTATTTCTAGGAGTTGGACACATATCAAGTTTAGCTCAGTTCTGGGCATCTTTGAAATACCTATACAAACTTGTTCCTACCTAGTAACTTGCATCTTTGAATGAGAATCTGCTTGCTTACAGCAACGTGGTATATGTTCTGAATGCCCGAATTGGGAATCTGTGTCAAAACTTTGTTAGGAATTATGTGATCCTTACTAGCTGGAAGTAAGGGAGATGGGGCATGAAGTTATTTCTAGGAGTTGGACACATACCAAGTTTAGCTCAGTTCTGGCCATCTTTGAAATACCTATACAAACTTGTTCCTACATAGTAACTTGCATCTTTGAATGAGAATCTGCTTGCTTACAGCAACGTGCTATATGTTCTGAATGCCCGAATTGGGAATCTGTGTCAAAACTTTGTTAGGAATTATGTGATCCTTACTAGCTGGAAGTAAGGGAGATGGGGCATGAAGTTATTTCTAGGAGTTGGACACATACCAAGTTTAGCTCAGTTCTGGGCATCTTTGAAATACCTATACAAACTTGTTCCTACATAGTAACTTGCAACTTTGAATGAAAATGTGCTTGGTTACAGCAACATACTATATGTTCTGAATGCCCGAATAGGGAATCTGTGTCAAAACTTTGTTAGGAATTATGTGATCCTTACTAGCTGGAAGTAAGGGAGATGGAGCATGAAGTTATTTCTAGGAGTTGGACACATACCAAGTTTAGCTCAGTTCTGGGCATCTTTGAAATAACTATACAAACTTGTTCCTACATAGTAACTTGCAACTTTGAATGAGAATGTGCTTGCTTACAGCAACGTGCTATATGTTCTGAATGCCCGAATATGGAATCTGTGTCAAAACTTTGTTAGGAATTATGTGATCCTTACTAGCTGGAAGTAAGGGAGATGGGGCATGAAGTTATTTCTAGGAGTTGGACACATACCAAGTTTAGCTCAGTTCTGGGCATCTTTGAAATACCTATACAAACTTGTTCCTACCTAGTAACTTGCATCTTTGAATGAGAATCTGCTTGCTTACAGCAACGTGGTATATGTTCTGAATGCCCGAATTGGGAATCTGTGTCTAAACTTTGTTAGGAATTATGTGATCCTTACTAGCTGGAAGTAAGGGAGATGGGGCATGAAGTTATTTCTAGGAGTTGGACACATACCAAGTTTAGCTCAGTTCTGGGCATCTTTGAAATACCTATACAAACTTGTTCCTACATAGAAACTTGCATCTTTGAATGAGAATGTGCTTGCTTACAGCAACGTGCTATATGTTCTGAATGCCCGAATTGGGAATCTGTGTCAAAACTTTGTTAGGAATTATGTGATCCTTACTAGCTGGAAGTAAGGGAGATGGGGCATGAAGTTATTTCTAGGAGTTGGACACATACCAAGTTTAGCTCAGTTCTGGGCATCTTTGAAATACCTATAAAAACTTGTTCCTACATAGTAACTTGCAACTTTGAATGAAAATGTGCTTGGTTACAGCAACGTGCTATATGTTCTGAATGCCCGAATTGGGAATCTGTGTCAAAACTTTGTTAGAAATTATGTCATTCTTACTAGCTGGAAGTAAGGGAGATGGGGCATGAAGTTATTTCTAGGAGTTGGACACATACCAAGTTTAGCTCAGTTCTGGGCATCTTTGAAATACCTATACAAACTTGTTCCTACATAGTAACTTGCATCTTTGAATGAGAATGTGCTTGCTTACAGCAACGTGCTATATGTTCTGAATGCCCGAATTGGGAATCTGTGTCAAAACTTTGTTAGGAATTATGTGATCCTTACTAGCTGGAAGTAAGGGAGATGGGGCATGAAGTTATTTCTAGGAGTTGGACACATACCAAGTTTAGCTCAGTTCTGGGCATCTTTGAAATACCTATACAAACTTGTTCCTACATAGTAACTTGCAACTTTGAATGAGAATGTGCTTGCTTGCAGCAACGTGCTATATGTTCTGAATGCCCGAATAGGGAATCTGTGTCAAAACTTTGTTAGGAATTATGTGATCCTTACTAGCTGGAAGTAAGGGAGATGGAGCATGAAGTTATTTCTAGGAGTTGGACACATACCAAGTTTAGCTCAGTTCTGGGCATCTTTGAAATACCTATACAAACTTGTTCCTACATAGTAACTTGCAACTTTGAATGAAAATGTGCTTGGTTACAGCAACGTGCTATATGTTCTGAATGCCCGAATTGGGAATCTGTGTCAAAACTTTGTTAGGAATTATGTGATCCTTACTAGCTGGAAGTAAGGGTGATGGGGCATGAAGTTATTTCTAGGAGTTGGACACATACCAAGTTTAGCTCAGTTCTGGGCATCTTTGAAATACCTATACAAACTTGTTCCTACCTAGTAACTTGCATCTTTGAATGAGAATGTGCTTGCTTACAGCAACGTGCTATATGTTCTGAATGCCCGAATTGGGAATCTGTGTCAAAACTTTGTTAGGAATTATGTGATCCTTACTAGCTGGAAGTAAGGGTGATGGGGCATGAAGTTATTTCTTGGAGTTGGAGACATACCAAGTTTAGCTCAGTTCTGGGCATCTTTGAAATACCTATACAAACTTGTTCCTACATAGTAACTTGCAACTTTGAATGAGAATGTGCTTGCTTGCAGCAACGTGCTATATGTTCTGAATGCCCGAATAGGGAATCTGTGTCAAAACTTTGTTAGGAATTATGTGATCCTTACTAGCTGGAAGTAAGGGAGATGGAGCATGAAGTTATTTCTAGGAGTTGGACACATACCAAGTTTAGCTCAGTTCTGGGCATCTTTGAAATACCTATACAAACTTGTTCCTTCATAGTAACTTGCAACTTTGAATGAGAATGTGCTTGCTTGCAGCAACGTGCTATATGTTCTGAATGCCCGAATAGGGATTCTGTGTCAAAACTTTGTTAGGAATTATGTGATCCTTACTAGCTGGAAGTAAGGGAGATGGAGCATGAAGTTATTTCTAGGAGTTGGACACATACCAAGTTTTGCTCAGTTCTGGGCATCTTTGAAACACCTATACAAACTTGTTCCTTCATAGTAACTTGCAACTTTGAATGAGAATGTGCTTGCTTGCAGCAACGTGCTATATGTTCTGAATGCCCGAATAGGGAATCTGTGTCAAAACTTTGTTAGGAATTATGTGATCCTTACTAGCTGGAAGTAAGGGAGAAAGGGGCCATGAAGTTATTTCTAGGAGTTGGACACATACCAAGTTTAGCTCAGTTCTGGGCATCTTTGAAATACCTATACAAACTTGTTCCTACATAGTAAATTGCAACTTTGAATGAGAATGTGCTTGCTTACAGCAACGTGCTATATGTTCTGAATGCCCGAATTGGGAATCTGTGTCAAAACTTTGTTAGGAATTATGTGATCCTTACTAGCTGGAAGTAAGGGAGATGGGGCATGAAGTTATTTCTAGGAGTTGGACACATACCAAGTTTAGCTCAGTTCTGGGCATCTTTGAAATACCTATACAAACTTGTTCCTACATAGTAACTTGCAACTTTGAATGAGAATGTGCTTGCTTACAGCAACGTGCTATATGTTCTGAATGCCCGAATTGGGAATCTGTGTCAAAACTTTGTTAGGAATTATGTGATCCTTACTAGCTGGAAGTAAGGGAGATGGGGCATGAAGTTATTTCTAGGAGTTGGACACATACCAAGTTTAGCTCAGTTCTGGGCATCTTTGAAATACCTATACAAACTTGTTCCTACATAGTAACTTGCAACTTTGAATGAGAATGTGCTTGCTTACAGCAACGTGCTATATGTTCTGAATGCCCGAATTGGGAATCTGTGTCAAAACTTTGTTAGGAATTATGTGATCCTTACTAGCTGGAAGTAAGGGAGATGGGGCATGAAGTTATTTCTAGGAGTTGGACACATACCAAGTTTAGCTCAGTTCTGGGCATCTTTGAAATACCTATACAAACTTGTTCCTACATAGTAACTTGCAACTTTGAATGAGAATGTGCTTGCTTGCAGCAACGTGCTATATGTTCTGAATGCCCGAATAGGGAATCTGTGTCAAAACTTTGTTAGGAATTATGTGATCCTTACTAGCTGGAAGTAAGGGAGATGGAGCATGAAGTTATTTCTAGGAGTTGGACACATACCAAGTTTAGCTCAGTTCTGGGCATCTTTGAAATACCTATACAAACTTGTTCCTTCATAGTAACTTGCAACTTTGAATGAAAATGTGCTTGCTTACAGCAACGTGCTATATGTTCTGAATGCCCGAATTGGGAATCTGTGTCAAAACTTTGTTAGGAATTATGTGATCCTTACTAGCTGGAAGTAAGGGAGATGGGGCATGAAGTTATTTCTAGGAGTTGGACACATACCAAGTTTAGCTCAGTTCTGGGCATCTTTGAAATACCTATACAAACTTGTTCCTACCTAGTAACTTGCATCTTTGAATGAGAATGTGCTTGCTTACAGCAACGTGCTATATGTTCTGAATGCCCGAATTGGGAATCTGTGTCAAAACTTTGTTAGGAATTATGTGATCCTTACTAGCTGGAAGTAAGGGAGATGGGGCATGAAGTTATTTCTAGGAGTTGGACACATACCAAGTTTAGCTCAGTTCTGGGCATCTTTGAAATACCTATACAAACTTGTTCCTACCTAGTAACTTGCATCTTTGAATGAGAATCTGCTTGCTTACAGCAACGTGCTATATGTTCTGAATGCCCGAATTGGGAATCTGTGTCAAAACTTTGTTAGGAATTATGTGATCCTTACTAGCTGGAAGTAAGGGAGATGGGGCATGAAGTTATTTCTAGGAGTTGGACACATACCAAGTTTAGCTCAGTTCTGGGCATCTTTGAAATACCTATACAAACTTGTTCCTACCTAGTAACTTGCAACTTTTAATGAAAATGTGCTTGCTTACAGCAACGTGCTATATGTTCTGAATGCCCGAATTGGGAATCTGTGTCAAAACTTTGTTAGGAATTATGTGATCCTTACTAGCTGGAAGTAAGGGAGATGGGGCATGAAGTTATTTCTAGGAGTTGGACACATACCAAGTTTAGCTCAGTTCTGGGCATCTTTGAAATACCTATACAAACTTGTTCCTACCTAGTAACTTGCATCTTTGAATGAGAATCTGCTTGCTTACAGCAACGTGGTATATGTTCTGAATGCCCGAATTGGGAATCTGTGTCAAAACTTTGTTAGGAATTATGTGATCCTTACTAGCTGGAAGTAAGGGAGATGGGGCATGAAGTTATTTCTAGGAGTTGGACACATACCAAGTTTAGCTCAGTTCTGGGCATCTTTGAAATACCTATACAAACTTGTTCCTACATAGTAACTTGCAACTTTGAATGAAAATGTGCTTGCTTACAGCAACGTGCTATATGTTCTGAATGCCCGAATTGGGAATCTGTGTCAAAACTTTGTTAGGAATTATGTGATCCTTACTAGCTGGAAGTAAGGGAGATGGGGCATGAAGTTATTTCTTGGAGTTGGAGACATACCACGTTTAGCTCAGTTCTGGGCATCTTTGAAATACCTATACAAACTTGTTCCTACATAGTAACTTGCAACTTTGAATGAGAATGTGCTTGCTTGCAGCAACGTGCTATATGTTCTGAATGCCCGAATAGGGAATCTGTGTCAAAACTTTGTTAGGAATTATGTGATCCTTACTAGCTGGAAGTAAGGGAGATGGAGCATGAAGTTATTTCTAGGAGTTGGACACATACCAAGTTTAGCTCAGTTCTGGGCATCTTTGAAATAACTATACAAACTTGTTCCTACATAGTAACTTGCAACTTTGAATGAGAATGTGCTTGCTTACAGCAACGTGCTATATGTTCTGAATGCCCGAATATGGAATCTGTGTCAAAACTTTGTTAGGAATTATGTGATCCTTACTAGCTGGAAGTAAGGGAGATGGGGCATGAAGTTATTTCTAGGAGTTGGACACATACCAAGTTTAGCTCAGTTCTGGGCATCTTTGAAATACCTATACAAACTTGTTCCTACCTAGTAACTTGCATCTTTGAATGAGAATCTGCTTGCTTACAGCAACGTGGTATATGTTCTGAATGCCCGAATTGGGAATCTGTGTCAAAACTTTGTTAGGAATTATGTGATCCTTACTAGCTGGAAGTAAGGGAGATGGGGCATGAAGTTATTTCTAGGAGTTGGACACATACCAAGTTTAGCTCAGTTCTGGGCATCTTTGAAATACCTATACAAACTTGTTCCTACATAGTAACTTGCAACTTTGAATGAAAATGTGCTTGCTTACAGCAACGTGCTATATGTTCTGAATGCCCGAATTGGGAATCTGTGTCAAAACTTTGTTAGGAATTATGTGATCCTTACTAGCTGGAAGTAAGGGAGATGGGGCATGAAGTTATTTCTTGGAGTTGGAGACATACCACGTTTAGCTCAGTTCTGGGCATCTTTGAAATACCTATACAAACTTGTTCCTACATAGTAACTTGCAACTTTGAATGAGAATGTGCTTGCTTGCAGCAACGTGCTATATGTTCTGAATGCCCGAATAGGGAATCTGTGTCAAAACTTTGTTAGGAATTATGTGATCCTTACTAGCTGGAAGTAAGGGAGATGGAGCATGAAGTTATTTCTAGGAGTTGGACACATACCAAGTTTAGCTCAGTTCTGGGCATCTTTGAAATAACTATACAAACTTGTTCCTACATAGTAACTTGCAACTTTGAATGAGAATGTGCTTGCTTACAGCAACGTGCTATATGTTCTGAATGCCCGAATATGAAATCTGTGTCAAAACTTTGTTAGGAATTATGTGATCCTTACTAGCTGGAAGTAAGGGAGATGGGGCATGAAGTTATTTCTAGGAGTTGGACACATACCAAGTTTAGCTCAGTTCTGGGCATCTTTGAAATACCTATACAAACTTGTTCCTACCTAGTAACTTGCATCTTTGAATGAGAATCTGCTTGCTTACAGCAACGTGGTATATGTTCTGAATGCCCGAATTGGGAATCTGTGTCAAAACTTTGTTAGGAATTATGTGATCCTTACTAGCTGGAAGTAAGGGAGATGGGGCATGAAGTTATTTCTAGGAGTTGGACACATACCAAGTTTAGCTCAGTTCTGGGCATCTTTGAAATACCTATACAAACTTGTTCCTACATAGAAACTTGCATCTTTGAATGAGAATCTGCTTGCTTACAGCAACGTGCTATATGTTCTGAATGCCCGAATTGGGAATCTGTGTCAAAACTTTGTTAGGAATTATGTGATCCTTACTAGCTGGAAGTAAGGGAGATGGGGCATGAAGTTATTTCTAGGAGTTGGACACATACCAAGTTTAGCTCAGTTCTGGGCATCTTTGAAATACCTATACAAACTTGTTCCTACATAGTAACTTGCAACTTTGAATGAAAATGTGCTTGGTTACAGCAACGTGCTATATGTTCTGAATGCCCGAATTGGGAATCTGTGTCAAAACTTTGTTAGGAATTATGTCATCCTTACTAGCTGGAAGTAAGGGAGATGGGGCATGAAGTTATTTCTAGGAGTTGGACACATACCAAGTTTAGCTCAGTTCTGGGCATCTTTGAAATACCTATACAAACTTGTTCCTACATAGTAACTTGCATCTTTGAATGAGAATGTGCTTGCTTACAGCAACGTGCTATATGTTCTGAATGCCCGAATTGGGAATCTGTGTCAAAACTTTGTTAGGAATTATGTGATCCTTACTAGCTGGAAGTAAGGGAGATGGAGCATGAAGTTATTTCTAGGAGTTGGACACATACCAAGTTTAGCTCAGTTCTGGGCATCTTTGAAATACCTATACAAACTTGTTCCTACATAGTAACTTGCATCTTTGAATGAGAATGTGCTTGCTTACAGCAACGTGCTATATGTTCTGAATGCCCGAATTGGGAATCTGTGTCAAAACTTTGTTAGGAATTATGTGATCCTTACTAGCTGGAAGTAAGGGAGATGGGGCATGAAGTTATTTCTAGGAGTTGGACACATACCAAGTTTAGCTCAGTTCTGGGCATCTTTGAAATACCTATACAAACTTGTTCCTACATAGTAACTTGCAACTTTGAATGAGAATGTGCTTGCTTACAGCAACGTGCTATATGTTCTGAATGCCCGAATATGGAATCTGTGTCAAAACTTTGTTAGGAATTATGTGATCCTTACTAGCTGGAAGTAAGGGAGATGGGGCATGAAGTTATTTCTAGGAGTTGGACACATATCAAGTTTAGCTCAGTTCTGGGCATCTTTGAAATACCTATACAAACTTGTTCCTACCTAGTAACTTGCATCTTTGAATGAGAATCTGCTTGCTTACAGCAACGTGGTATATGTTCTGAATGCCCGAATTGGGAATCTGTGTCAAAACTTTGTTAGGAATTATGTGATCCTTACTAGCTGGAAGTAAGGGAGATGGGGCATGAAGTTATTTCTAGGAGTTGGACACATACCAAGTTTAGCTCAGTTCTGGCCATCTTTGAAATACCTATACAAACTTGTTCCTACATAGTAACTTGCATCTTTGAATGAGAATCTGCTTGCTTACAGCAACGTGCTATATGTTCTGAATGCCCGAATTGGGAATCTGTGTCAAAACTTTGTTAGGAATTATGTGATCCTTACTAGCTGGAAGTAAGGGAGATGGGGCATGAAGTTATTTCTAGGAGTTGGACACATACCAAGTTTAGCTCAGTTCTGGGCATCTTTGAAATACCTATACAAACTTGTACCTACATAGTAACTTGCAACTTTGAATGAAAATGTGCTTGGTTACAGCAACGTGCTATATGTTCTGAATGCCCGAATAGGGAATCTGTGTCAAAACTTTGTTAGGAATTATGTGATCCTTACTAGCTGGAAGTAAGGGAGATGGAGCATGAAGTTATTTCTAGGAGTTGGACACATACCAAGTTTAGCTCAGTTCTGGGCATCTTTGAAATAACTATACAAACTTGTTCCTACATAGTAACTTGCAACTTTGAATGAGAATGTGCTTGCTTACAGCAACGTGCTATATGTTCTGAATGCCCGAATTGGGAATCTGTGTCAAAACTTTGTTAGGAATTATGTGATCCTTACTAGCTGGAAGTAAGGGAGATGGGGCATGAAGTTATTTCTAGGAGTTGGACACATACCAAGTTTAGCTCAGTTCTGGGCATCTTTGAAATACCTATACAAACTTGTTCCTACCTAGTAACTTGCATCTTTGAATGAGAATCTGCTTGCTTACAGCAACGTGGTATATGTTCTGAATGCCCGAATTGGGAATCTGTGTCAAAACTTTGTTAGGAATTATGTGATCCTTACTAGCTGGAAGTAAGGGAGATGGGGCATGAAGTTATTTCTAGGAGTTGGACACATACCAAGTTTAGCTCAGTTCTGGGCATCTTTGAAATACCTATACAAACTTGTTCCTACATAGTAACTTGCAACTTTGAATGAAAATGTGCTTGCTTACAGCAACGTGCTATATGTTCTGAATGCCCGAATTGGGAATCTGTGTCAAAACTTTGTTAGGAATTATGTGATCCTTACTAGCTGGAAGTAAGGGTGATGGGGCATGAAGTTATTTCTTGGAGTTGGAGACATACCAAGTTTAGCTCAGTTCTGGGCATCTTTGAAATACCTATACAAACTTGTTCCTACATAGTAACTTGCAACTTTGAATGAGAATGTGCTTGCTTGCAGCAACGTGCTATATGTTCTGAATGCCCGAATTGGGAATCTGTGTCAAAACTTTGTTAGGAATTATGTGATCCTTACTAGCTGGAAGTAAGGGAGATGGGGCATGAAGTTATTTCTAGGAGTTGGACACATACCAAGTTTAGCTCAGTTCTGGGCATCTTTGAAATACCTATACAAACTTGTTCCTACATAGTAACTTGCAACTTTGAATGAGAATGTGCTTGCTTACAGCAACGTGCTATATGTTCTGAATGCCCGAATATGGAATCTGTGTCAAAACTTTGTTAGGAATTATGTGATCCTTACTAGCTGGAAGTAAGGGAGATGGGGCATGAAGTTATTTCTAGGAGTTGGACACATACCAAGTTTAGCTCAGTTCTGGGCATCTTTGAAATACCTATACAAACTTGTTCCTACCTAGTAACTTGCATCTTGGAATGAGAATGTGCTTGCTTACAGCAACGTGCTATATGTTCTGAATGCCCGAATTGGGAATCTGTGTCAAAACTTTGTTAGGAATTATGTGATCCTTACTAGCTGGAAGTAAGGGAGATGGGGCATGAAGTTATTTCTAGGAGTTGGACACATACCAAGTTTAGCTCAGTTCTGGGCATCTTTGAAATACCTATACAAACTTGTTCCTACATAGTAACTTGCATCTTTGAATGAGAATGTGCTTGCTTACAGCAACGTGCTATATGTTCTGAATGCCCGAATTGGGAATCTGTGTCAAAACTTTGTTAGGAATTATGTGATCCTTACTAGCTGGAAGTAAGGGTGATGGGGCATGAAGTTATTTCTTGGAGTTGGAGACATACCAAGTTTAGCTCAGTTCTGGGCATCTTTGAAATACCTATACAAACTTGTTCCTACATAGTAACTTGCAACTTTGAATGAGAATGTGCTTGCTTGCAGCAACGTGCTATATGTTCTGAATCCCCGAATAGGGAATCTGTGTCAAAACTTTGTTAGGAATTATGTGATCCTTACTAGCTGGAAGTAAGGGAGATGGAGCATGAAGTTATTTCTAGGAGTTGGACACATACCAAGTTTAGCTCAGTTCTGGGCATCTTTGAAATACCTATACAAACTTGTTCCTACATAGTAACTTGCATCTTTGAATGAGAATCTGCTTGCTTACAGCAACGTGCTATATGTTCTGAATGCCCGAATTGGGAATCTGTGTCAAAACTTTGTTAGGAATTATGTGATCCTTACTACCTGGAAGTAAGGGTGATGGGGCATGAAGTTATTTCTTGGAGTTGGACACATACCAAGTTTAGCTCAGTTCTGGGCATCTTTGAAATACCTATACAAACTTGTTCCTACATAGTAACTTGCAACTTTGAATGAGAATGTGCTTGCTTGCAGCAACGTGCTATATGTTCTGAATGCCCGAATAGGGAATCTGTGTCAAAACTTTGTTAGGAATTATGTGATCCTTACTAGCTGGAAGTAAGGGAGATGGAGAATGAAGTTATTTCTAGGAGTTGGACACATACCAAGTTTAGCTCAGTTCTGGGCCTCTTTGAAATACCTATACAAACTTGTTCCTTCATAGTACCTTGCAACTTTGAATGAAAATGTGCTTGCTTACAGCAACGTGCTATATGTTCTGAATGCCCGAATTGGGAATCTGTGTCAAAACTTTGTTAGGAATTATGTGATCCTTACTAGCTGGAAGTAAGGGAGATGGGGCATGAAGTTATTTTTAGGAGTTGGACACATACCAAGTTTAGCTCAGTTCTGGGCATCTTTGAAATACCTATACAAACTTGTTCCTACCTAGTAACTTGCATCTTTGAATGAGAATCTGCTTGCTTACAGCAACGTGGTATATGTTCTGAATGCCCGAATTGGGAATCTGTGTCAAACTTTGTTAGGAATTATGTGATCCTTACTAGCTGGAAGTAAGGGAGATGGGGCATGAAGTTATTTCTAGGAGTTGGACACATACCAAGTTTAGCTCAGTTCTGGGCATCTTTGAAATACCTATACAAACTTGTTCCTACATAGTAACTTGCAACTTTGAATGAGAATGTGCTTGCTTGCAGCAACGTGCTATATGTTCTGAATGCCCGAATAGGGAATCTGTGTCAAAACTTTGTTAGGAATTATGTGATCCTTACTAGCTGGAAGTAAGGGAGATGGAGCATGAAGTTATTTCTAGGAGTTGGACACATACCAAGTTTAGCTCAGTTCTGGGCATCTTTGAAATACCTATACAAACTTGTTCCTACATAGTAACTTGCAACTTTGAATGAAAATGTGCTTGGTTACAGCAACGTGCTATATGTTCTGAATGCCCGAATTGGGAATCTGTGTCAAAACTTTGTTAGGAATTATGTGATCCTTACTAGCTGGAAGTAAGGGAGATGGGGCATGAAGTTATTTCTAGGAGTTGGACACATACCAAGTTTAGCTCAGTTCTGGGCATCTTTGAAATACCTATACAAACTTGTTCCTACATAGTAACTTGCAACTTTGAATGAGAATGTGCTTGCTTGCAGCAACGTGCTATATGTTCTGAATGCCCGAATAGGGAATCTGTGTCAAAACTTTGTTAGGAATTATGTGATCCTTACTAGCTGGAAGTAAGGGAGATGGAGCATGAAGTTATTTCTAGGAGTTGGACACATACCAAGTTTAGCTCAGTTCTGGGCATCTTTGAAATACCTATACAAACTTGTTCCTACATAGTAACTTGCAACTTTGAATGAAAATGTGCTTGGTTACAGCAACGTGCTATATGTTCTGAATGCCCGAATTGGGAATCTGTGTCAAAACTTTGTTAGGAATTATGTCATCCTTACTAGCTGGAAGTAAGGGAGATGGGGCATGAAGTTATTTCTAGGAGTTGGACACATACCAAGTTTAGCTCAGTTCTGGGCATCTTTGAAATACCTATACAAACTTGTTCCTACATAGTAACTTGCAACTTTGAATGAGAATGTGCTTGCTTACAGCAACGTGCTATATGTTCTGAATGCCCGAATATGGAATCTGTGTCAAAACTTTGTTAGGAATTATGTGATCCTTACTAGCTGGAAGTAAGGGAGATGGAGCATGAAGTTATGTCTAGGAGTTGGACACATACCAAGTTTAGCTCAGTTCTGGGCATCTTTGAAATACCTATACAAACTTGTTCCTACATAGTAACTTGCATCTTTGAATGAGAATCTGCTTGCTTACAGCAACGTGCTATATGTTCTGAATGCCCGAATTGGGAATCTGTGTCAAAACTTTGTTAGGAATTATGTGATCCTTACTAGCTGGAAGTAAGGGTGATGGGGCATGAAGTTATTTCTTGGAGTTGGAGACATACCAAGTTTAGCTCAGTTCTGGGCATCTTTGAAATACCTATACAAACTTGTTCCTACATAGTAACTTGCAACTTTGAATGAGAATGTGCTTGCTTGCAGCAACGTGCTATATGTTCTGAATGCCCGAATAAGGAATCTGTGTCAAAACTTTGTTAGGAATTATGTGATCCTTACTAGCTGGAAGTAAGGGAGATGGAGCATGAAGTTATTTCTAGGAGTTGGACACATACCAAGTTTAGCTCAGTTCTGGGCATCTTTGAAATACCTATACAATCTTGTTCCTTCATAGTAACTTGCAACTTTGAATGAAAATGTGCTTGCTTACAGCAACGTGCTATATGTTCTGAATGCCCGAATTGGGAATCTGTGTCAAAACTTTGTTAGGAATTATGTGATCCTTACTAGCTGGAAGTAAGGGAGATGGGGCATGAAGTTATTTCTAGGAGTTGGACACATACCAAGTTTAGCTCAGTTCTGGGCATCTTTGAAATACCTATACAAACTTGTTCCTACCTAGTAACTTGCATCTTTGAATGAGAATGTGCTTGCTTACAGCAACGTGCTATATGTTCTGAATGCCCGAATTGGGAATCTGTGTCAAAACTTTTTTAGGAATTATGTGATCCTTACTAGCTGGAAGTAAGGGAGATGGGGCATGAAGTTATTTCTAGGAGTTGGACACATACCAAGTTTAGCTCAGTTCTGGGCATCTTTGAAATACCTATACAAACTTGTTCCTACATAGTAACTTGCAACTTTGAATGAAAATGTGCTTGCTTACAGCAACGTGCTATATGTTCTGAATGCCCGAATTGGGAATCTGTGTCAAAACTTTGTTAGGAATTATGTCATCATTACTAGCTGGAAGTAAGGGAGATGGGGCATGAAGTTATTTCTAGGAGTTGGACACATACCAAGTTTAGCTCAGTTCTGGGCATCTTTGAAATACCTATACAAAC